>NW_027189196.1:539862-552362 GCF_040958095.1 Procambarus clarkii
TGCGTTGCTCCTGGCAGTATGGGTTCGAGTCACTTCTGGGGTGTGAGTTTTCAGTTGTATATAGTCCTGGGGACCATTCAGGCTTGTTTGCATTTGTGTTCCTCACGTGTGCCCCAAAGAATGAGGTGATTTGATAAAATGCTATGCCCAAGATTACCATCCGAGTGCCGGCGGGGAAGTGGTTCAAATAGCTTCGGCTATCACTTCCTTTTGTCCGGTTGTGATGGTCAAGCGGATTAAGGCGTCCCTGTACATACCAGTTGCGTTGCTCCTGGCAGTATGGGTTTGAGTCACTTCTGGGGTGTGAGTTTTCAGTTGTATATAGTCCTGGGGACCATTCAGGCTTGTTTGCATTTGTGTTCCTCACGTGTGCTCCATAGAATGAGGTGATTTGATAAAATGCTATGCCCAAGATTACCATCTGAGTGCCGGCGGGGAAGTGGTTCAAATAGCTTCGGCTATCACTTCCTTTTGTCCGGTCGTGATGGTCAAGCGGATTAAGGCGTCCCTGTACATACCAGTTGCGTTGCTCCTGGCAGTATGGGTTCGAGTCACTTCTGGGGTGTGAGTTTTCATTTGTATATAGTCCTGGGGACCATTCAGGCTTGTTTGCATTTGTGTTCCTCACGTGTGCCCCAAAGAATGAGGTGATTTGATAAAATGCTATGCCCAAGATTACCATCCGAGTGCCGGCGGGGAAGTGGTTCAAATAGCTTCGGCTATCACTTCCTTTTGTCCGGTCGTGATGGTCAAGCGGATTAAGGCATCCCTGTACATACCAGTTGCGTTGCTCCTGGCAGTATGGGTTCGAGTCACTTCTGGGGTGTGAGTTTTCAGTTGTATATAGTCCTGGGGACCATTCAGGCTTGTTTGCATTTGTGTTCCTCACGTGTGCCCCAAAGAATGAGGTGATTTGATAAAATGCTATGCCCAAGATTACCATCCGAGTGCCGGCGGGGAAGTGGTTCAAATAGCTTCGGCTATCACTTCCTTTTGTCCGGTCGTGATGGTCAAGCGGATTAAGGCATCCCTGTACATACCAGTTGCGTTGCTCCTGGCAGTATGGGTTCGAGTCACTTCTGGGGTGTGAGTTTTCAGTTGTATATAGTCCTGGGGACCATTCAGGCTTGTTTGCATTTGTGTTCCTCACGTGTGCTCCATAGAATGAGGTGATTTGATAAAATGCTATGCCCAAGATTACCATCTGAGTGCCGGCGGGGAAGTGGTTCAAATAGCTTCGGCTATCACTTCCTTTTGTCCGGTCGTGATGGTCAAGCGGATTAAGGCGTCCCTGTACATACCAGTTGCGTTGCTCCTGGCAGTATGGGTTCGAGTCACTTCTGGGGTGTGAGTTTTCATTTGTATATAGTCCTGGGGACCATTCAGGCTTGTTTGCATTTGTGTTCCTCACGTGTGCCCCAAAGAATGAGGTGATTTGATAAAATGCTATGCCCAAGATTACCATCCGAGTGACGGCGGGGAAGTGGTTCAAATAGCTTCGGCTATCACTTCCTTTTGTCCGGTCGTGATGGTCAAGCGGATTAAGGCATCCCTGTACATACCAGTTGCGTTGCTCCTGGCACTATGGGTTCGAGTCACTTCTGGGGTGTGAGTTTTCAGTTGTATATAGTCCTGGGGACCATTCAGGCTTGTTTGCATTTGTGTTCCTCACGTGTGCCCCAAAGAATGAGGTGATTTGATAAAATGCTATGCCCAAGATTACCATCTGAGTGCCGGCGGGGAAGTGGTTCAAATAGCTTCGGCTATCACTTCCTTATGTCCGGTCGTGATGGTTAAGCGGATTAAGGCGTCCCTGTACATACCAGTTGCGTTGCTCCTGGCAGTATGGGTTCGAGTCATTTCTGGGGTGTGAGTTTTCAGTTGTATATAGTCCTGGGGACCATTCAGGCTTGTTTGCATTTGTTTTCCTCACGTGTGCCCAAAGAATGAGGTGATTTGATAAAATGCTATTCCCAAGATTACCATCCGAGTGCCGGCGGGGAAGTGGTTCAAATAGCTTCGGCTATCACTTCCTTTTGTCCGGTCGTGATGGTCAAGCGGATTAAGGCGTCCCTGTACATACCAGTTGCGTTGCTCCCGGCAGTATGGGTTCGAGTCACTTCTAGGGAGTGAGTTTTCAGTTGTATATAGTCCTGGGGACCATTCAGGCTTTTTTGCATTTGTGTTCCTCACTTGTGCCCCAAAGAATGAGGTGATTTGATAAAATGCTATTCCCAAGATTACCATCCGAGTGCCGGCGGGGAAGTGGTTCAAATAGCTTCGGCTATCACTTCCTTTTGTCCGGTTGTGATGGTCAAGCGGATTAAGGCGTCCCTGTACATACCAGTTGCGTTGCTCCTGGCAGTATGGGTTCGAGTCACTTCTGGGGTGTGAGTTTTCATTTGTATATAGTCCTGGGGACCATTCAGGCTTGTTTGCATTTGTGCTCCTCACGTGTGCCCCAAAGAATGAGGTGATTTGATAAAATGCTATGCCCAAGATTACCATCCGAGTGCCGGCGGGGAAGTGGTTCAAATAGCTTCGGCTATCACTTCCTTTTGTCCGGTCGTGATGGTCAAGCGGATTAAGGCATCCCTGTACATACCAGTTGCGTTGCTCCTGGCAGTATGGGTTCGAGTCACTTCTGGGGTGTGAGTTTTCAGTTGTATATAGTCCTGGGGACCATTCAGGCTTGTTTGCATTTGTGTTCCTCACGTGTCCCCAAAGAATGAGGTGATTTGATAAAATGCTATGCCCAAGATTACCATATGAGTGCCGGCGGGGAAAAGGTTCAAATAGCTTCGGCTATCACTTCCTTATGTCCGGTCGTGATGGTCAAGCGGATTAAGGCGTCCCTGTACATATCAGTTGCGTTGCTCCTGGCAGTATGGGTTCGAGTCATTTCTGGGGTGTGAGTTTTCAGTTGTATATAGTCCTGGGGACCATTCAGGCTTGTTTGCATTTTTGTTCCTCACGTGTGCCCAAAGAATGAGGTGATTTGATAAAATGCTATTCCCAAGATTACCATCCGAGTGCCGGCGGGGAAGTGGTTCAAATAGCTTCGACTATCACTTCCTTTTGTCCGGTCGTGATGGTCAAGCGGATTAAGGCGTCCCTGTACATACCAGTTGCGTTGCTCCTGGCAGTATGGGTTCGAGTCACTTCTGGGGTGTGAGTTTTCAGTTGTATATAGTCCTGGGGACCATTCAGGCTTGTTTGCATTTGTGTTCCTCACGTGTGCCCCAAAGAATGAGGTGATTTGATAAAATGCTATGCCCATGATTACCATCCGAGTGCCGGCGGGGAAGTGGTTCAAATAGCTTCGGCTATCACTTCCTTTTGTCCGGTCGTGATGGTCAAGCGGATTAAGGCGTCCCTGTACATACCAGTTGCGTTGCTCCCGGCAGTATGGGTTCGAGTCACTTCTAGGGTGTGAGTTTTCAGTTGTATATAGTCCTGGGGAACATTCAGGCTTGTTTGCATTTGTGTTCCTCACGTGTGCCCCAAAGAATGAGGTGATTTGATAAAATGTTATGCCCAAGATTACCATCTGAGTGCCGGCGGGGAAGTGGTTCAAATAGCTTCGGCTATCACTTCCTTTTGTCCGGTCGTGATGGTCAAGCGGATTAAGGCGTCCCTGTACATACCAGTTGCGTTGCTCCTGGCAGTATGGGTTCGAGTCACTTCTGGGGTGTGAGTTTTCAGTTGTATATAGTCCTGGGGACCATTCAGGCTTGTTTGCATTTGTGTTCCTCACGTGTGCCCCAAAGAATGAAGTGATTTGATAAAATGCTATTCCCAAGATTACCATCCGAGTGCCGGCGGGGAAGTGGTTCAAATAGCTTCGGCTATCACTTCCTTTTGTCCGGTCGTGATGGTCAAGCGGATTAAGGCGTCCCTGTACATTCCAGTTGCGTTGCTCCTGGCAGTATGGGTTCGAGTCACTTCTGGGGTGTGAGTTTTCAGTTGTATATAGTCCTGGGGACCATTCAGGCTTGTTTGCATTTGTGTTCCTCATGTGTGCTCCAAAGAATGAGGTGATTTGATAAAATGCTATGCCCAAGATTACCATCCGAGTGCCGGCGGGGAAGTGGTTCAAATAGCTTCGGCTATCACTTCCTTTTGTCCGGTCGTGATGGTCAAGCGGATTAAGGCGTCCCTGTACATACCAATTGCATTGCTCCTGGCAGTATGGGTTCGAGTCACTTCTGGGGTGTGAGTTTTCAGTTGTATATAGTCCTGGGGACCATTCAGGCTTGTTTGCATTTGTGTTCCTCACGTGTGCCCCAAAGAATGAGGTGATTTGATAAAATGCTATGCCCAAGATTACCATCCGAGTGCCGGCGGGGAAGTGGTTCAAATAGCTTCGGCTGTCACTTCCTTTTGTCCGGTCGTGATGGTCAAGTGGATTAAGGCGTCTCTGTACATACCATTTGCGTTGCTCCTGGCAGTATGGGTTCGAGTCACTTCCGGGGTGTGAGTTTTCAGTTGTATATAGTCCTGGGGACCATTCAGGCTTGTTTGCATTTGTCTTCCTCACTTGTGCCCCAAAGAATGAGGTGATTTGATAAAATGCTATGCCCAAGATTACCATCCGAGTGCCGGCGGGGAAGTGGTTCAAATAGCTTCGGCTATCACTTCCTTTTGTCCGGTCGTGATGGTCAAGTGGATTAAGGCGTCCCTGTACATACCAGTTGCGTTGCTCCTGGCAGTATGGGTTCGAGTCACTTCTGGGGTGTGAGTTTTCAGTTGTATATAGTCCTGGGGACCATTCAGGCTTGTTTGCATTTGTGTTCCTCACGTTTGCCCAAAGAATGAGGTGATTTGATAAAATGCTATTCCCAAGATTACCATCCCAGTGCCGGCAGGGAAGTGGTTCAAATAGCTTCGGCTATCACTTCCTTTTGTCCGGTCGTGATGGTCAAGCGGATTAAGGCGTCCCTGTACATACCAGTTGCGTTGCTCCTGGCAGTATGGGTTCGAGTCACTTCTGGGGTGTGAGTTTTCAGTTGTATATAGTCCTGGGGACCATTCAGGCTTGTTTGCATTTGTGTTCCTCACGTGTGCCCCAAAGAATGAGGTGATTTGATAAAATGCTATGCCCAAGATTACCATCCGAGTGCCGGCGGGGAAGTGGTTCAAATAGCTTCGGCTATCACTTCCTTCTATCCGGTCGTGATGGTCAAGCGGATTAAGGCGTCCCTGTACATACCAGTTGCATTGCTCCTGGCAGTATGGGTTCGAGTCACTTCTGGGGTGTGATTTTTCAGTTCTATATAGTCCTGGGGCCATTCAGGCTTGTTTGCATTTGTGTTCCTCACGTGTGCCTAAAAGAATGAGGTGATTTGATAAAATGCTATGCCCAAGATTACCATCCGAGTGCCAGTGGGGAAGTGGTTCAAATAGCTTCGGCTATCACTTCCTTTTGTCCGGTCGTGATGGTCAAGCAGATTAAGGCGTTCCTGTACATACCAGTTGCGTTGCTCCTGGCAGTATGGGTTCGAGTCACTTCTGGGGTGAGAGTTTTCAGTTGTATATAGTCCTGGGGACCATTCAGGCTTGTTTGCATTTGTGTTCCTCACGTGTGCCCCAAAGAATGAGGTGATTTGATAAAATGCTATGCCCAAGATTACCATCCGAGTGCCGGCGGGGAAGTGGTTCAAATAGCTTCGGCTATCACTTCCTTTTGTCCGGTCGTGATGGTCAAGCGGATTAAGGTGTCCCTGTACATACCAGTTGCGTTGCTCCTGGCAGTATGGGTTCGAGTCACTTCTGGGGTGTGAGTTTTCAGTTGTATATAGTCCTGGGGACCATTCAGGCTTGTTTGCATTTGTGTTCCTCACGTGTGCCCCAAAGAATGAGGTGATTTGATAAAATGCTATGCCCAAGATTACCATCGGAGTGCCGGCGTGGAAGTGGTTCAAATAGTTTCGGCTATCACTTCCTTTTGTCCGGTCGTGATGGTCAAGCGGATTAAGGCGTCCCTGTACATACCAGTTGCGTTGCTCCTGGCAGTATGGGTTCGAGTCACTTCTGGGGTGTGAGTTTTCAGTTGTATATAGTCCTGGGGACCATTCAGGCTTGTTTGCATTTGTGTTCCTCACGTTTGCCCCAAAGAATGAGGTGATTTGATAAAATGCTATGCCCAAGATTACCATCCGAGTGCCGGCGGGGAAGTGGTTCAAATAGCTTCGGCTATCACTTCCTTTTGTCCGGTCGTGATGGTCAAGCGGATTAAGGCGTCCCTGTACATACCAGTTGCGTTCCTCCTGGCAGTATGGGTTCGAGTCACTTCTGGGGTGAGTTTTCAGTTGTATATAGTCCTGGGGACCATTCAGGCTTGTTTGCATTTGTGTTCCTCAGGTGTGCCCCAAAGAATGAGGTGATTTGATAAAATGCGATGCCCAAGATTACCATTTGAGTGCCGGCGGGGAAGTGGTTCAAATAGCTTCGGCTATCACTTCCTTTTGTTCGGTCGTGATGGTCAAGCGGATTAAGGCGTCCCTGTACATACCAGTTGCGTTGCTCCTGGCAATATGGGTTTGAGTCACTTCTGGGGTGTGAGTTTTCAGTTGTATATAGTCCTGGGGACCATTAAGGCTTGTTTGCATTTGTGTTCCTCACGTGTGCCCCAAAGAATGATGTAACGGGGGGTGGGGGAAATAGCTCTATCTTGTCCATTATTCCACCCCCCAGTTAACTAACGAGGCCGGGGGAAACAGCTCTCTCTAGTCCGTTATCCCGTCCCCAGTTAGCTAACTATTCTAGAGCACCTCCAGAGTTCCTAAGGCAACCTCTCTCGTTCAACACCTTGTAACCTAGGTATTTGACTACCTAGGTGCTAAGACTACAAGGCGCCGTAACTGGATCAGCTACCCGAAACTCTAGAGAGAACTCTAGAATACAGAATCATGCCACAAACGTATAAGAGGAAACGAAAGGAAAGAAATGAATAGTGAAGTAATTAGTGAGGGTTTGGGGTGAGAGGGAGAGAGGTGGGAGGAGCGAGGAGGGTCATTAGTTGAAAGTGAGAGTTCAGAGAGGGGTGGAGGGAGAGGTGCAGATAGGTAGAAGTAGAAGAGTAGATAGTAGAAGTCGAAAGTAGATAGTAGAAGACGAAATGCTGCCACCATCCATTCATGATCATTACATACAAGACAAGGAATGGAACTTGCCTGTATCACAAAATTCTCAAAGGATGTTATCATGAGTTCATTATTAGTATGTTCCCTCTGTACCATGTATCAACTCCAAACAAGTACTCATTAATATCTTGAATCTAGTAACCACCGAGGCTTTCTCACCTCAACTCAAAGCTCTAGGGAACAAAGACGATTTAAATAATAAGTTCATGTATTTCACATACTAAGTATCATAATATAAGCAATCCAATTAAAATGTTAAAGAGAGTCATCATCCAAGAATTCGAGAACCCTACAACTTGACTGCCCCTGATCATCACCCAACACTTGTAAAACACGACCAAGTCACCTAAATGTTCACTCACCGAGGACCGAGTCTAAGTTGAATAGAGAGGGGGGGGGGGGTCTGTAGTTGACGGAGACTCCCGCCCTGCCGGCCGACAGCCTCCCTGCTAGGGCCATCTGCTCTGCTCTCCTGACTGCCGTTCTGTCTGTTCTTTCTGTTAATGCTCTCCGAGTATATATTGGAGACCCTAGTACTAACTCCGCCCACAAGTAGATAGCCTCCGGCACTACCAAGCCACTCCTTAAACGTCGGCATGTTTGAAGGCTACCAGACTACAATTATAAGCTTAGCGGAAGCAAGGTGAAATTCTCATGATCTGACCTCAGGTCACTTGAGGTCATTAACGCTTTGAGGTGTGAGATCTCAGGCCGACAAACTGGCGCCTCTCAGATCCTTGTCTGAGACTCATGTACTCTATGTATGTATTAAACTAAACCAAACACTTTTACAGTGTTACATCTCCCCTTCTCCCCGAAACAAAGTTTTTGCAACACTGCTAAAACAAGCTAGCTGTGTGCAACAACTTTATTAACGAAAAAAAAAAAATACATCCTAGCTAAACAAATATACATCATCCTACTCTAAAATGAAATATGTAGACAGACGTCCATTGTCTCTGGCTGGGCGACGTCACTGCTTGGTCTTGTAGATAATCCTGTACCACATTTCTTCAACACAACTGCCTCCGTCGCTTCTCCGTCGTTAATGCACAACAACCCTTGGTCAACCCGAAAGCCGTTACTACTTGAACTGCGCACAGGACCGTGGAATTCGGTTGTCCCAGCTGATCTGTAATTGGCCCTACGTCAGTCACCATGAGAGACGTATATTGGGGTTCTTCACAGCTATAGGGACTACAAGTTTCGAGACCTTCATATAGTTGCCAACAGTAGAAATCCCATCCTACTCTTCTACCTCCCTGTTGCTCCAGCACGCCTCCTTCAGAGAGCTACTTCTGACAGCCACATCAAGTCCGCACGACACAGGAAGAATCACTCAACAGAGCAACATGCTTGCAGGAGGGGCGGCCAGTTAAGGCAAACGATCCTGTCTTGCAATTACGCTCCATGCAATGATGCTGACTCCAGCAAGGGACACTAGGCATCGTGTCTCACTCAGCTTGTCTTATCTTCTTCTTTCTCTCTCTTCTTTCTTCTCTCTTCTCTCTTCTTTCTTCTTTCTTCTCTCTTCCTCCTCCCATGGGTCTTTGGCAAGCGACCTGGGGTCCATTGGGGTCCGTCCGTCCTGGGGTCCATCCTGGGTAGACCGGTGTTGGTAGGACAGACTGGAGTCGTTGTTGTTCCTTTTCTATCTTTACTGGGTCGTCTGGGGTCGTCTGCAGAACGACCTGGGGTCCACTGGGGGTCCGTTCGTCTTGGGGTCCACTGGGGTCCGTCAGTCTTGGGGTCCAATGGGTAGACCAATGTTGACCGACCGAGAGGGCTGCATCTTGGGGTCCCCGGGGTGGTGGTGGTGGTGGTGGAGCCATGACCTCCAGGTAGTGGGCTGGTCTTGGTGGTGGTGAGGAACTGCCGTGAGTGTGGTATAAGACAGCCGTCTCTCTCTTCTGTATGTGCGTCTCTCCTCTCTTCTGGCTTCCACCTGTGGATGAACAGAAAGACGACAATACCCGTGTTCCATGCTGTTGTGTGACCCTGTAGTTTGTATAGGGTTACCACAGTCTAGTCATACCGCTCTCCTCCTGGCAACAACTACACTTAAATTTTTAAAATAATCCAATTAATACTGAATGATACTGACTTGGTGGAACATAAAACAGTAACAGAGTAAAGTTAGAGAAAAGAAAATAAGGTCATCACTACTTTTAACTTGTCACAACAAAATTTCAACACTAATAGACAAAACACTAGCCTAACTTAACTGTACCTTTCCTAATCTTAAGTACATAATTAACCGTTACTCCCACCCTTAACCTACAGCCACCTACGTGACCCAGAGTGTTTCCCTAGCTTCTCCGCCGGTCAACAACTCCAAACTGTTGTCACCCCTGTGACCAGACTATCTAACGTCGAGCGTCCCCAACGTGAAGTCTACTGACATACTAAGCCTCCCCCTAGTATGCTGTACAATACCAGTACACCTCGGGTTATTGCGTTCAAATGGAGTAAAGCAGTCGATCGCAATAATCTGAGCAGAACCACTACTTAAAAACTACACCTGCCACTCCCCACTGACCTGGAGACCAGCGGTGGCTGGGTGTCCCCGTGGGACATGCGGGGTCACCTGTCACACTCAGGTGAGCTCCACTACAAACACCGCTAAGTTCCCAAATCACCAAATCTTATCACTAACATTAATCACTACACACGCAAGTTCTGGTGAACATTACCTGAACACCACAAAACTCACAAAATCACTAAACCACAACACTAGAGAATCACTATCTCCTATCCTGAAAAAAACTCGCTAAATCGCGAAAGTAAAACACCTGTCAAGATCTCCCTGATAGCGCCTGAGCGGCAAAAAGACACATGGGACTGAACAATGTTAAAAGAACACCAACTACCTACAACATTGTTCAACACCGCTGCCAACATTGTAACGGGTGGTGGGGGAAATAGCTCTATCTAGTCCATTATTCCACCCCCCAGTTAACTAACGAGGCCGGGGGAAACAGCTCTCTCTAGTCCGTTATCCCGTCCCCAGTTAGCTAACTATTCTAGAGCACCTCCAGAGTTCCTAAGGCAACCTCTCTCGTTCAACACCTTGTAACCTAGGTATTTGACTACCTTGGTGCTAAGACTACAAGGCGCCGTAACTGGATCAGCTACCCGAAACTCTAGAGAGAACTCTAGAATACAGAATCATGCCACAAACGTATAAGAGGAAACGAAAGGAAAGAAATGAATAGTGAAGTAATTAGTGAGGGTTTGGGGTGAGAGGGAGAGAGGTGGGAGGAGCGAGGAGGGTCATTAGTTGAAAGTGAGAGTTCAGAGAGGGGTGGAGGGAGAGGTGCAGATAGGTAGAAGTAGAAGAGTAGATAGTAGAAGTCGAAAGTAGATAGTAGAAGACGAAATGCTGCCACCATCCATTCATGATCATTACATACAAGACAAGGAATGGAACTTGCCTGTATCACAAAATTCTCAAAGGATGTTATCATGAGTTCATTATTAGTATGTTCCCTCTGTACCATGTATCAACTCCAAACAAGTACTCATTAATATCTTGAATCTAGTAACCACCGAGGCTTTCTCACCTCAACTCAAAGCTCTAGGGAACAAAGACGATTTAAATAATAAGTTCATGTATTTCACATACTAAGTATCATAATATAAGCAATCCAATTAAAATGTTAAAGAGAGTCATCATCCAAGAATTCGAGAACCCTACAACTTGACTGCCCCTGATCATCACCCAACACTTGTAAAACACGACCAAGTCACCTAAATGTTCACTCACCGAGGACCGAGTCTAAGTTGAATAGAGAGGGGGGGGGGGGTCTGTAGTTGACGGAGACTCCCGCCCTGCCGGCCGACAGCCTCCCTGCTAGGGCGTCTGCTCTGCTCTCCTGACTGCCGTTCTGTCTGTTCTTTCTGTTAATGCTCTCCGAGTATATATTGGGGACCCTAGTACTAACTCCGCCCACAAGTAGATAGCCTCCGGCACTACCAAGCCACTCCTTAAACGTCGGCATGTTTGAAGGCTACCAGACTACAATTATACGCTTAGCGGAAGCAAGGTGAAATTCTCATGATCTGACTTCAGGTCACTTGAGGTCATTAACGCTTTGAGGTGTGAGATCTCAGGCCGACAAACTGGCGCCTCTCAGATCCTTGTCTGAGACTCATGTACTCTATGTATGTATTAAACTAAACCAAACACTTTTACAGTGTTACAATGAGGCGATTTGATAAAATGCTATTCCCAAGATTACCATCTGAGTGCCGGCGGGGAAGTGGTTCAAATAGCTTCGGCTATCACTTCCTTTTGTCCGGTCGTGATGGTTAAGTGGATTAAGGCGTCCCTGTACATACCAGTTGCGTTGCTCCTGGCAGTATGGGTTCGAGTCACTTCTGGGGTGTGAGTTTTCAGTTGTATATAGTCCTGGGGACCATTCAGGCTTGTTTGCATTTGTGGTCCTCACGTGAAATATATATATATATATATATATATATATATATATATATATATATATATATATATATATATATATATATATATATATATATTAGTATATTTTGGTAGCAGTCTTTCCTGTAGTCATATATTATTAAATATGACCGAAAGTAAGATTAATAATTCTAACACGATTTTTCTCAATCTTTCGTACATTTCTTTTCACTGTTGGTGGTAATTCAAAAATCAATTCTCCAAAATTCATTTTTATTTCTAGTCTGACGCGACACTTGAGCGCGTTTCGTAAAACTTATTACATTTTCAAAGACTTTAGTTAACACATGCACAAATGAATAGAACTTACACATCTCCGATTTTGTTTATATCTACATTTGAGTGAGGTGGATGGGGTGAGGTGGTATTCAATAAGGTATTAATTTCATCAACACAAGCCAGAACATGAAACAATGGGTATTGAATAGAAGTGATTGTAGAAAGCCTATTGGTCCATATTTCTTGATGCTTCTATATTGGAGCGGAGTCTTGAGGTGGGTAGAATATAATTGTGCATTAATTGGCTGTTGATTGCTGGTGGTGACTTCTTGATGTGTAATGCCTCGCAAACGTCAAGCCGCCTGCTATCGCTGTATCTATCGATAATTTCTGTGTTGTTTACTAGGATTTCTCTGGCGATGGTTTGCTTGTGGGAAGAGATTATATGTTCCTTAATGGAGCCCTGTTGCTTATGCATCGTTAAACGCCTAGAAAGAGATGTTCTTGTCTTGCCTATATATTGTTTTTTTTGGAGCTTACAGTCCCCAAGAGGGCATTTGAAGGCATAGACGACGTTAGTCTCTTTTAAAGCGTTCTGTTTTGTGTCTGGAGAGTTTCTCATGAGTAGCTTGGCCGTTTTTCTGGTTTTATAGTAAATC
>NW_027189196.1:554862-564582 GCF_040958095.1 Procambarus clarkii
CTAAGAAAATAGTTAGAGGGATAGCAGCCCTAAACCAGAAAATAATAAATACAGAATATGCGGTCATATTCAATGAAATATATATATATATATGCATATATATATATATATATATATATATATATATATATATATATATATATATATATATATATATATATATTAGTATATTTTGGTAGCAGTCTTTCCTGTAGACATATATTATTAAATATGACCGAAAAAGTAAGATTAATAATTCTAACACGAATTTTCTCAATCTTTCGTACATTACGCTTCACTGTTGGAGGTAAATCAAAAATCACTTCTCCAAAATTCATTTTTATTTCTAGTCTGACGCGAAACGGGCGCGTTTCGTAAAACTTATTACATTTTCAAAGACTTCACAAATACACAACTGATTAGAACTTACGTCTCTCTGATATTATATCTACATTTGAGTGAGGTGGGAAGGGTGATGTGGCATTAACACAAGACAGAACAGGAGGGGATATTAATAGGGTATTAAAAGTATCAACACAAGACAGAACAGAAACAATGGGTATTGAATAGAAGTGTTTGTAGAAAGCCTATTGGTCCATATTTCTTGATGCTTCTATATTGGAGCGGAGTCTTGAGGTGGGTAGAATATAGTTGTGCAATAATTGGCTGTTGATTGCTGGTGTTGACTTCTTGATGTGTAGTGCCTCGCAAACGTCAAGCCGCCTGCTATCGCTGTATCTATCGATGATTTCTGTGTTGTTTACTAGGATTTCTCTGGCGATGGTTTGGTTATGGGAAGAGATTATATGTTCCTTAATGGAGCCCTGTTGCTTATGCATCGTTAAACGCCTAGAAAGAGATGTTGTTGTCTTGCCTATATACTGGGTTTTTTGGAGCTTACAATCCCCAAGTGGGCATTTGAAGGCATAGACGACGTTAGTCTCTTTTAAAGCGTTCTGTTTTGTGTCTGGAGAGTTTCTCATGAGTAGGCTGGCCGTTTTTCTGGTTTTATAGTAAATCGTCAGTTGTATCCTCTGATTTTTGTCTGTAGGGATAACGTTTCTATTAACAATATCTTTCAGGACCCTTTCCTCCGTTTTATGAGCTGTGGAAAAGAAGTTCCTGTAAAATAGTCTAATAGGGGGTATAGGTGTTGTGTTAGTTGTCTCTTCAGAGGTTGCATGGCTTTTCACTTTCCTTCTTATGATGTCTTCGATGAAACCATTGGAGAAGCCGTTATTGACTAGGACCTGCCTTACCCTACAGAGTTCTTCGTCGACTTGCTTCCATTCTGAGCTGTGGCTGAGAGCACGGTCGACGTATGCGTTAACAACACTCCTCTTGTACCTGTCGGGGCAGTCGCTGTTGGCATTTAGGCACATTCCTATGTTTGTTTCCTTAGTGTAGACTGCAGTGTGGAAACCTCCGCCCTTTTCCATGACTGTTACATCTAGAAAAGGCAGCTTCCCATCCTTTTCCGTCTCGTAAGTGAAACGCAGCACGGAACTCTGCTCAAATGCCTCCTTCAGCTCCTGCAGATGTCTGACATTAGGTACCTGTGTAAAAATGTCGTCAACATACCTGCAGTATATGGCCGGTTTCAAGTTCATGTCGACTAAGACTTTTTGCTCGATGGTACCCATGTAGAAGTTTGCAAACAGGACACTTAGGGGAGAACCCATGGCGACCCCATCTACTTGCTTATACATGTGCCCATCCGGGCTCAAGAAGGGTGCCTCTTTAGTACAAGCTTGGAGTAGTTTCCTCAGAATACTTTCTGGCATGTCAAGAGGAGTACAGGCTGGATCACGATACACTCTGTCGGCTATCATTCCGATTGTCTCGTCCACAGGTACGTTGGTAAACAGCGATTCTACGTCCAACGAGGCTCTTATCCCTGTGGCCCGTGTGCCCCGCAGTAAGTCCACAAATTCCTTTGGAGACTTCAGGCTGAAGGCGCAAGGAACATAAGGAGTCAGCAGGCCGTTGAGTCGCTTCGCCAGTCTGTACGTGGGTGTGGGTATCTGGCTAATGATTGGCCGAAGTGGGTTTCCAGGATTGTGCGTCTTGACATTTCCATACGCATATCCAGGTTTATATTCCCCAATGATCTTTGGCAGGTGGAGTCCGGATTTCTTGGCGTTCACAGTTTCGATCAGTTTGTTGACCTTTGCTTTTAATTCGGCTGTAGTGTCCTTCGTTACCCTTTGGAACTTAGTTTGGTCAGAGAGTATGATGTTCATTTTCGCCAGATATTCGTCTTTTTTAAGAATGACATATATTGGCGACTTGTCACCTCTCCTGACAACTATCTCCTTGTTCTCACGAAGGCTTTTAGCTGCCGCTTTAAGCTCGGGGGACAGTATGGTGCTTCTGTAGTTGCCTCGATTCTTTCCTCCTTCTGCAATAAGTTCTGCTTGTAAGGTATCTTTGGTAGTGACCTTCTTTTGTGTCTCGAGGTCGAATATGTCGTCCAACAGAATTTCCAACTCTACTTTCCGGGCCATTTCACTCGGTCTGGACATAACATGACAGTTTATGCCCAGATTTAGGAGAGTGACTTGGTCCTCAGTGAGGTTAATTCCTGCAAGGTTCAGGAAGCCATCTCTTGGTCGTGGAATTGCCATAGGTCCTCCATATAATGTTGTTAGTTTCTTGATAATCCTTGTTTCAGTGCTGAGGTGATGTTGGTCTGTGAGGATGTCAAGGTGTTGTTCAATGCGGGTACGGATACTATGGTCGATGTTGCTATTTCTCCACTCGTTTGTAGCATGAAGTAGCTGCGTTTTGTTGTCTTTGATTTCATTCTCTGCCTTGTATATCTGATCACGAATCAGATCCTGGCGATATTTTATCGTGAAGGCTTGATTCCTTGCTGCTGGGTCGTGCACTTTAATATTAGTATATTTTGGTAGCAGTCTTTCCTGTAGACATATATTATTAAATATGACCGAAAAAGTAAGATTAATAATTCTAACACGAATTTTCTCAATCTTTCGTACATTACGCTTCACTGTTGGAGGTAAATCAAAAATCACTTCTCCAAAATTCATTTTTATTTCTAGTCTGACGCGACACAGGCGCGTTTCGTAAAACTTATTACATTTTCAAAGACTTCACAAATACACAACTGATTAGAACTTACGTCTCTCTGATATTATATCTACATTTGAGTGAGGTGGGAAGGGTGATGTGGCATTAACACAAGACAGAACAGGAGGGGATATTAATAGGGTATTAAAAGTATCAACACAAGACAGAACAGAAACAATGGGTATTGAATAGAAGTGTTTGTAGAAAGCCTATTGGTCCATATTTCTTGATGCTTCTATATTGGAGCGGAGTCTTGAGGTGGGTAGAATATAGTTGTGCAATAATTGGCTGTTGATTGCTGGTGTTGACTTCTTGATGTGTAGTGCCTCGCAAACGTCAAGCCGCCTGCTATCGCTGTATCTATCGATGATTTCTGTGTTGTTTACTAGGATTTCTCTGGCGATGGTTTGGTTATGGGAAGAGATTATATGTTCCTTAATGGAGCCCTGTTGCTTATGCATCGTTAAACGCCTAGAAAGAGATGTTGTTGTCTTGCCTATATACTGGGTTTTTTGGAGCTTACAATCCCCAAGTGGGCATTTGAAGGCATAGACGACGTTAGTCTCTTTTAAAGCGTTCTGTTTTGTGTCTGGAGAGTTTCTCATGAGTAGGCTGGCCGTTTTTCTGGTTTTATAGTAAATCGTCAGTTGTATCCTCTGATTTTTGTCTGTAGGGATAACGTTTCTATTAACAATATCTTTCAGGACCCTTTCCTCCGTTTTATGAGCTGTGGAAAAGAAGTTCCTGTAAAATAGTCTAATAGGGGGTATAGGTGTTGTGTTAGTTGTCTCTTCAGAGGTTGCATGGCTTTTCACTTTCCTTCTTATGATGTCTTCGATGAAACCATTGGAGAAGCCGTTATTGACTAGGACCTGCCTTACCCTACAGAGTTCTTCGTCGACTTGCTTCCATTCTGAGCTGTGGCTGAGAGCACGGTCGACGTATGCGTTAACAACACTCCTCTTGTACCTGTCGGGGCAGTCGCTGTTGGCATTTAGGCACATTCCTATGTTTGTTTCCTTAGTGTAGACTGCAGTGTGGAAACCTCCGCCCTTTTCCATGACTGTTACATCTAGAAAAGGCAGCTTCCCATCCTTTTCCGTCTCGTAAGTGAAACGCAGCACGGAACTCTGCTCAAATGCCTCATTCAGCTCCTGCAGATGTCTGACAGAATATAGAACAATATAGATGTCTGACAATATAGAAGCATCAAGAAATATGGACCAATAGGCTTTCTACAACACTTCTATTCAATACCCATTGTTTCTGTTCTGTCTTGTGTTGATACTTTTAATACCCTATTAATATCCCCTCCTGTTCTGTCTTGTGTTAATGCCACATCACCCTTCCCACCTCACTCAAATGTAGATATAATATCAGAGAGACGTAAGTTCTAATCAGTTGTGTATTTGTGAAGTCTTTGAAAATGTAATAAGTTTTACGAAACGCGCCCGTGTCGCGTCAGACTAGAAATAAAAATGAATTTTGGAGAAGTGATTTTTGATTTACCTCCAACAGTGAAGCGTAATGTACGAAAGATTGAGAAAATTCGTGCTAGAATTATTAATCTTACTTTTTCGGTCATATTTAATAATATATATATATATATATATATATATATATATATATATATATATATATATATATATATATATATATATATATATATATATATATATGTATATATATATATATATATGTCGTACCTAGTAACCAGAACTCACTTCTCAGCCTACTATTCAAGGCCCGATTTGCCTAATAAGCCAAGTTTTCCTGAATTAATATATTTACTATAATTTTTTCTTATGAAATGATAAAGGTACCCTTTTCACTATGTATGAGGTCAATTTTTTTTTATTGGAGTTAAAATTAACGTAGATATATGACCGAACCTAACTTACCCTACCTAACCTAACCTAACCTATATATATAGGTAAGGTTAGGTTAGGTAGCCAAAAAAAGCTAGGTTAGGTTAGGTCAGGTAGGTTAGGTAGACGAAAAAACCTTAATTCATGAAAACTTGGCTTATTAGGCAAATCGGGCCTTGCATAGTAGGCTGAGAAGTGAGTTCTGGCTACTAGGTACGACATATATATATATATATATATATATATATATATATATATATATATATATATATATATATGTCGTACCTAGTAGCCAGAACGCACTTCTCAGCCTACTATGCAAGGCCCAATTTGCCTAATAAGCCAAGTTTTCCTGAATTAATATATTTTCTCTAATTTTTTTCTTACGAAATGATAAAGTTACCCATTTCATAATGTATGAGGTCAATTTCTTTTTATTGGAGTTAAAATTAACGCAGATATATGACCGAACCTAACCAACCCTACCTAACCTAACCTAACCTATCTTTATAGGTTAGGTTAGGTTAGGTTAGGTAGCCGAAAAAGTTAGGTTAGGTTAGGTAGGTTAGGTAGTTGAAAAACAATTAATTCATGAAAACTTGGCTTATTAGGCAAATCAGGCCTTGCATAGTAGGCTGAGACGTGCGTTCTGGCTACTAGGTACGACATATATATATATATATATATATATATATATATATATATATATATATATATATATATATATATGTCGTACCTAGTAGCCAGAACTCACTTCTCAGCCTACTATGCAAGGCCCGATTTGCCTAATAAGCCAAGTTTTCCTAAATTAATATATTTTCTCTATTTTTTTTCTTATCAAATGATAAAGCTACCCATTTCATTATGTATGAGGTCAATTGTTTTTTATTGGAGATAAAATTAAAGTAGATATATGACCGAACCTAACCAACCCTACCTAACCTAACCTAACCTATCTTTATAGGTTAGGTTATGTTAGGTAGCAGAAAAAGTTAGGTTAGGTTAGGTTAGGTAGGTTTGGTAATCGAAAAATAATTAATTCATGAAAACTTGGCTTATTAGGCAAATCGGGCCTTGCATAGTAGGCAGAGAAGTGCGTTCTCGCTACTAGGCACGACATATATATATATATATATATATATATATATATATATATATATATATATATATATATATATATATATATATATATATATATATATGTCGTACCTAATAGCCAGAATGCACTTCTCAGCCTACTATGCAAGGCCCGATTTGCCTTATAAGCCAAGTTTTCCTGAATTAATATATTTTCTCTAATTTTTTTCTTATGAATGATAAAGCTACCCATTTCATTATGTATGAGGTCAATTTTTTTTTATTGGAGTTAAAATTAATGTAGATATATGACCGAACCTAACCAACCCTACCTAATCTAACCTAACCTATCTTTATAGGTTAGGTTAGGTTAGGTAGCCTAAAAAGTTAGGTTAGGTAGGTTTGGTAATCGAAAAATAATTAATTCATGAAAACTTGGCTTATTAGGCAAATCGGGCCTTGCATAGTAGGCAGAGAAGTGCGTTCTCGCTACTAGGTACGACATATATATATATATATATATATATATATATATATATATATATATATATATATATATATATATATATATATATATATATATATATATATATATATATATATATATATATATATATATATATATATATATATATATATATATATATATATATATATCAACTGAAAACTCACACCCCAGAAGTGACTCGAACCCATACTCCCAGGAGCCACGCAACTGGTATGTACAAGACGCCTTAATCCACTTGACCATAACGACCGGACATAATGAGGTGATAGCCGAGGCTATTTGAACCACCCCACCGCCGGCACTCGGATAGTAATTTTGGGCATAGCATTTTACCAAATCACCTCATTCTTTGGGGCACACGTGAGGAACACAAATGCGAACAAGCCTGAATGGTCCCCAGGACAATATGCAACTGAAAACTCACACCCCAGAAGTGACTCGAACCCATACTCCCAGGAGCCACGCAACTGGTATGTACAAGACGCCTTAATCCACTTGACCATCACGACCGGACATAATGAGGTGATAGCCGAGGCTATTTGAACCACCCCACCGCCGGCACTCGGATAGTAATCTTGGGCATAGCATTTTACCAAATCACCTCATTCTTTGGGGCACACGTGAGGAACCCAAATGCGAACAAGCCTGAATGGTCCCCAGGACAATATGCAACTGAAAACTCACACCCCTGAAGTGACTCGAACCCATACTCCCAGGAGCCACGCAACTGGTATGTACAAGACGCCTTAATCCACTTGACCATCAGGACCGGACATAATGAGGTGATAACCGAGGCTATTTGAACCACCCCACCGCCGGCACTCGGATAGTAATCTTGGGCATAGCATTTTACCAAATCACCTCACTCTTTGGGGCACACGTGAGGAACACAAATGCGAACAAGCCTGAATGGTCCCCAGGACAATATGCAACTGAAAACTCACACCCCAGAAGTGACTCGAACCCATACTCCCAGGAGCCACGCAACTGGTATGTACAAGACGAATTAATCCACTTGACCATCACGACCGGACATAATGAGGTGATAGCCGAGGCTATTTGAACCACCCCACCGCCGGCACTCGGATAGTAATCTTGGGCATAGCATTTTACCAAATCACCTCATTCTTTGGGGCACACGTGAGGAACACAAATGCGAACAAGCCTGAATGGTCCCCAGGACAATATGCAACTGAAAACTCACACCCCAGAAGTGACTCGAACCCATACTCCCAGGAGCCACGCAACTGGTATGTACAAGATGCCTTAATCCACTTGACCATCACGACCGGACATAATGAGGTGATAGCGAGGCTATTTGAACCACCCCACCGCCGGCACTCGGATAGTAATCTTGGGCATAGCATTTTACCAAATCACCTCATTCTTTGGGGCACACGTGAGGAACACAAATGCGAACAAGCCTGAATGGTCCCCAGGACAATATGCAACTGAAAACTCACACCCCAGAAGTGACTCGAACCCATACTCCCAGGAGCCACGCAACTGGTATGTACAAGACGCCTTAATCCACTTGACCATCACGACCGGACATAATGAGGTGATAGCCGAGGCTATTTGAACCACCCCACCGCCGGCACTCGGATAGTAATCTTGGGCATAGCATTTTACCAAATCACCTCATTCTTTGGGGCACACGTGAGGAACACAAATGCGAACAAGCCTGAATGGTCCCCAGGACAATATGCAACTGAAAACTCACACCCCAGAAGTGACTCGAACCCATACTCCCAGGAGCCACGCAACTGGTATGTACAAGACGCCTTAATCCACTTGACCATCACGACCGGACATAATGAGGTGATAGCCGAGGCTATTTGAACCACCCCACCGCCGGCACTCGGATAGTAATCTTGGGCATAGCATTTTACCAAATCACCTCATTCTTTGGGGCACAGGTGAGGAACACAAATGCGAACAAGCCTGAATGGTCCCCAGGACAATATGCAACTGAAAACTCACACCCCAGAAGTGACTCGAACCCATACTCCCAGGAGCCACGCAACTGGTATGTACAAGACGCCTTAATCCACTTGACCATCACGACCGGACATAATGAGGTGATAGCCGAGGCTATTTGAACCACCCCACCGCCGGCACTCGGATAGTAATCTTGGGCATAGCATTTTACCAAATCACCTCATTCTTTGGGGCACACGTGAGGAACACAAATGCGAACAATCCTGAATGGTCCCCAGGACAATATGCAACTGAAAACTCACACCCCAGAAGTGACTCGAACCCATACTCCCAGAAGCAGCGCAACTGGTATGTACAAGACGCCTTAATCAACTTGACCATCATGACCGGACATAATGAGGTGATAGCAGAGGCTATTTGAACCACCTCATTATGTCCGGTCGTGATGGTCAAGGGATTAAGGCGTCTTGTACATACCTTTTGCGTTGCTTCTGGGAGTATGGGTTCGAGTCACTTCTGGGGTGTGAGTTTTCAGTTGCATATTGTCCTGGGGACCATTCAGGCTTGTTCGCATTTGTGTTCCTCACGTGTGCCCCAAAGAATGAGGTGATTTGGTAAAATGCTATGCCCAAGATTACTATCCGAGTGCCGGCGTTGGGGTGGTTCAAATAGCCTCGGCTATCACCTCATTATGTCCGGTCGTGATGGTCAAGTGGATTAAGGCGTCTTGTACATACCAGTTGCGTTGCTTCTGGGAGTATGGGTTCGAGTCACTTCTGGGGTGTGAGTTTTCAGTTGCATATTGTCCTGGGGACCATTCAGTCTTGTTTGCATTTGTGTTCCTCACGTGTGCCCCAAAGAATGAGGTGATTTGGTAAAATGCTATGCCCAAGATTACTATCCGAGTGCCGGCGGTGGGGTGGTTCAAATAGCCTCGGCTATCACCTCATTATGTCCGGTCCTGATGGTCAAGTGGATTAAGGCGTCTTGTACATACCAGTTGCGTTGCTTCTGGGAGTATGGGTTCGAGTCACTTCTGGGGTGTGAGTTTTCAGTTGCATATTGTCCTGGGGACCATTCAGGCTTGTTCGCATTTGTGTTCCTCACGTGTGCCCCAAAGAATGAGGTGATTTGGTAAAATGCTATGCCCAAGATTACTATCCGAGTGCCGGCGGTGGGGTGGTTCAAATAGCCTCGGCTATCACCTCATTATGTCCGGTCGTGATGGTCAAGTGGATTAAGGCGTCTTGTACA
>NW_027189196.1:565082-637582 GCF_040958095.1 Procambarus clarkii
TGTGGAATGTGCCACTTGTGGTAAATAGCCTGTCTTTATCTACCCTATCGATTCCCTTGAAAATCTTGAATGTGGTGATTTTGTCCCCCCTAACTCTTCTGTCTTCCAACGAAGTGAGGTTTAATTCCCGTAGTCTCTCCTCATAGCTCACACCTCTCAGCTCGGGTACTAGTCTGGTGGCAAACCTTTGAACCTTTTCCAGTTTAGTCTTATCCATGACTAGATATGGACTCTATGCTGGAGCCGCATACTCTAGGATTGAACTGACATATGTGGTATATAATGTTCTGAAAGATTCCTTACACAAGTTTCTAAAGGCCGTTCTTATGTTAGCCAACCTGGCATATGCCGCTGATGTTATCCTCTTGATATGAGCTTCAGGGTACAGGTCTGGCGTGATATCAACTCCCAGGTCTCTCTCTCTCTCTCTGACTCTTGAAGTATTTCATCTCCCAAATGATACCTTGTATCTGGTCTCCTGCTCCCTACCCCTATCTTCATTACATTACATTTGCTTGGGGTTAAACTCTAACAATTATTTGTTCGACCATTCCTACAACTTGTCTAAGTCTTCTTGAAGCCTCAAGCTGTCCTCCTCTGTCTTAATCCTTTTTATAATTTTGGCGTCTTCAGCAAACATTGAAAGGAATGAGTCTATACCCTCTGGGACATCATTTACGTATATCAGAAACAGGATAGGTCCGAGTACAGAACCCTGTGGGACTCCACTGGTGACTTCACGCCAATCTGAGGTCTCACCCCTCACTGTAACTCTGCCTCCTATTACTTAGGTACTCCCTTATCCACTGGAGCGCCCTACCAGTTACTTCTGCCCGTTTCTCCAGCTTATGCATCAGCCTTTTATGGGGTACTGTGTCAAAGGCTTTCCGACAGTCAAAAAAAATGCAGTCTGCCCATCCTTCTCTTTCTTGCTTAATCTTTGTCACCTGATCGTAGAATTCTATTATGCCTGTAAGGCAAGATTTACCCTCCCTGAACCCATGTTGATGGGTTGTCACGAAGTCTCTTCTCTCCAGATGTGTTACTAGGTTTTTTCTCACAATCTTCTCCATCACCTTGCATGGTATGCAAGTTAAGGACACTGGCCTGTAATTCAGTGCCTCTTGTCTGTTACCCTCTTTGAATATGGGGACTACATTTGCCGTCTTCCATATATCTCGTAGGTCTCCGTATGTATGTATGTATGTATGCGTGTATGTGTGAATGTTGATTTGGAAACAGGTTAGCTGATTTTTTGGAGCAAGATTGAGATTTTGTGAATTTGTGTGTATCTGCTGGCTCTGGAGTAAAAGTCATCCTGGTTTGCCCTGTGGATCCTCCTAGATCTGCCCTGTGGATCCTTCTAGATATGCCTTGTGGATCCTCCTAGCTCTGGTCTACGGATCCTCCTAGCTCTGGCCTACGGATCCTCCTAGCTCTGGCCTACGGATCCTCCTAGCTCTGGTCTATGGATCCTCCTAGCTCTGGTCTATGGATCCTCCTAGCTCTGGTCTATGGATCCTCTTAGCTCTGGTCTATGGATCCTCCTAGCTCTGGTCTATGGATCCTCTTAGCTCTGGTCTATGGATCCTCCTAGCTCTGGCCTACGGATCCTCCTAGCTCTGGTCTATGGATCCTCCTAGCTCTGGCCTACGGATCCAACTAACTCTGGCGTACGGATCCTCCTAGCTCTGGTCTATGGATCCTCCTAGCTCTGGTCTATGGATCCTCATAGCTCTGGTCTATGGAACCTCTTAGCTCTGGTCTATGGATCCTCCTAGCTCTGGTCTATGGATCCTCCTAGCTCTGGTCTATGGATCCTCCTAGCTCTGGTCTATGGATCCTCTTAGCTCTGGTCTATGGATCCTCCTAGCTCTGGTCCATGGATCCTCATAGCTCTGGTCTATGGATCCTCTTAGCTCTGGTCTATGGATCCTCCTAGCTCTGGTCTATGGATCCTCCTAGCTCTGGTCTATGGATCCTCCTAGCTCTGGTCTATGGATCCTCTTAGCTCTGGTCTATGGATCCTCCTAGCTCTGGTCTATGGATCCTCTTAGCTCTGGTCTATGGACCCTCTTAGCTCTGGTCTACGGATCCTCTTAGCTCTGGTCTATGGATCCTCCTAGATCTAGTCTATGGATCCTCTTAGCTCTGGTCTATGGATCCTCCTAGCTCTGGTCTATGGATCCTCTTAGCTCTGGTCTATGGATCCTCCTAGCTCTGGTCTATGGATCCTCTTAGCTCTGGTCTATGGATCCTCCTAGCTCTGGTCTATGGATCCTCTTAGCTCTGGTCTATGGATCCTCCTTGCTCTGGTCTATGGATCCTCTTAGCTCTGGTCTATGGACCCTCTTAGCTCTGGTCTACGGATCCTCTTAGCTCTGGTCTATGGATCCTCTTAGCTCTGGTCTATGGATCCTCTTAGCTCTGGTCTATGGATCCTCTTAGCTCTGGTCTATGGATCCTCTTAGCTCTGGTCTATGGATCCTCCTAGCTCTGGTCTATGGATCCCCTTAGCTCTGGTCTACGGATCCTCTTAGCTCTGGTCTATGGATCCTCCTAGCTCTGGTCTATGGACCCTCTTAGCTCTGGCCTTCTAGTTTGCGGATCCTCTTAATTCTGCACAGTATCCTGGGTACTGTGCGGGATAAGGCTTCATTGTGGGCTTTCCATGGAACTTTGCATGACTGTTCTTCACTGTCTACTGATCAGAGTACGGTGCATAATAGGGTGTTACTGTGGAAGGCTCAGTGCCACACTCAAACAACATTTCAAAAAAATAAACAGAACATATAATAGTGTTACAGAGAGGAAGAATCCAGATGAATCTTCGCCAATCCGCCGGCTACCTGCCCCCATCGCGGCCACAAAATACATAGTGGCTCTCAGGTAAATTCAGGAGTGATCGCTTTTTCTTCACATACAAAAATGTTTCTCAAGTCCCAATAAAAATAAATAACTAAATGCAGAAAACTGAGCGCCTTATTTTAACTTAGACTTTCGTGCTTGAACGTCAGGTTTTCTTTTAATGTTTACTGAGCGGCTCTTTACTAAACTAATTATGCTATCTACAACAGTTATCTACGTTACAAGTTCACGCCCAGTTTACACCCACTGATTTTCTCAAATAATATTCCTTCATAAATATATACGTTCTCCCCCTAATTTATTACAACAAAGCATTTTATAACAAACAAAAATGTCACCCCAAATATTAAAGAAATGGAAAAATGTTGAAATATTAAAATTAGTGTCCTTAATAAAAGTAAGATAAACTTAAATAAATGATTTTTTATATATTATTATAAGATCGTAAATAAAACTGTATTAGAATTGGAAAAAAGTTTCCTAAATTTTAAATTTCTTTAGAATATTTATATAATTATCAGTGAGTGGTAAAATATAAATTACTGGTTAATATATATATTGTACTGGATTGATTTTTAAATGTTGCAATTATTTATGAAATTGTTTCCTATACTATATATTTTTGACGCACATTAGTTGTGTTTAATGTGATAATACTAATTTTTTTGAGATATATACAAGAGTTGTTATATTCTTGTACAGCCACTAGTACGCGTTGCGTTTCGGGCAGGTCCCTGGAATACGATCCCCGCGAAGAATCGTTGTTACAACCAAGTACTCATTTTACTGTTGAGTTAAACAGAGGCTACAGTTAAGGATTTGTGCCCAGTAAATCCAACCCGGCCAGGATATGAACCCATGACAAAGCGCTCGCGGAACGCCAGGCGAGTGTCTTACCACTACACCATGGAGGCTGGTTCAGAAGAGGTAGTGTACTCCCCCTCCGCTGTTTGTACAAATACACCGTTGTTAGTCAGTAAGTTTTTATGTTGACCTTAATATCCCTCCACTGGTTGATAGATCATAATATTAACCTCCAGAGTCAGGTAGGTCCTAATAATACGCCAGAGGGTGAGAGATCATGGTAACCGTCCACAGGTTAATAGGCCTTAATAATCCTCCAAAGCTGATAGGCCTTCATTACCCTCCAGAAGGTGATGGGTTCTAATAAGCCCAAGTGGGTGATTGGCTTTTGCAACCTTCTAGTGGGTGATATGCCTTTATAGCCCCGAGAAGGTAATTGACCATAATAACCCTCCGGAAGGAAATAGGCCAAAATATCCATCCAGAGAGTGATAGGCAATAATAACCCTCCAGAGGGAGATAGACCTTAATTACGTTCAAAGTTATATATGCCTAACAATCCCCCAGAGGCGAATGACAATGATAACCCTACAGAGGTTGATAGGTCATAATATTAACCCTTCAGAGGTTGATTGGTCATAATATTAACCCTTCAGAGGTTGATAGGTCACAATATTAACCCTCCAGATGTTGATAGGTCATAATATTAACCATCCAGAGGTTGATAGGTCATAGTATTAACCCTCCAGAGGTTGATAGGTCATAATATTAACCATCCAGAGGTTGATAGGTCATAATATTAACCCTCCAGAGGTTGATAGGTCATAATATTAACCATCCAGAGGTTGATAGGTCATAATATTAACCCTCCAGTGGTTGATAGGTCATAATATTAACCCTCCAGAGGTTGATAGGTCATAATATTAACCCTCCAGTGGTTGATAGGTCATAATAACCCTCCAGAGGTTGATAGGTCATAATAATCACCCTCCAGAGGTTGATTGGTCATAATATTAACCCTTCAGAGGTTGATTGGTCATAATATTAACCCTTCAGAGGTTGATTGGTCATAATATTAACCCTCCAGAGGTTGATAGGTCATAATAATATTAACCCTTCAGATGTTGATAGGTCATAATAACCCTCCAGAGGTTGATAGGTCATAATAATCACCCTCCAGAGGTTGATTGGTCATAATATTAACCCTTCAGAGGTTGAATGGTCATAATATTAACCCTTCAGAGGTTGATTGGTCATAATATTAACCCTTCAGAGGTTGATAGGTCATAATAACCCTCCAGAGGTTGATAGGTCATAATAATCACTCTCCAGAGGTTGATAGGTTATAATATTAACCCTCCAGAGGTTGATAGGTTATAATATTAACCCTCCAGAGGTTGATAGGTTATAATATTAACCCTCCAGAGGGTGATAGGTCATAATAATCACTCTCCAGAGGTTGATAGGTTATAATATTAACCCTCCAGAGGTTGATAGGTTATAATATTAACCCTCCAGAGGTTGATAGGTCATAATATTAACCCTCCAGAGCTTGATAGATCGTAATATTAACCCACCAGAGGTTGATAGGTCATAATAATAACCCTCCAGAGGTTGATAGGTCATAATAACCCTCCAGAGGTTGATAGGTCATAATAACCCTTCAGAGGCTGGTAGGTCATAATAACCCTCTAGAGGTTGATAGGTCATAGTAATTCTCAAGAGGGTGATAGGTTATAATAACCCTCCAGAGGGTGGTAGGTCATAATAACCCTCCAGAGGGTGATAGGTCATAATAACTCTCTAGAGGGTGAAAGGTTACAATAACCCTCCAGAGGGTGATAGGTCATAATAACCCTCCAGAGGGTGGTAGGTTATAATAACCCTCCAGAGGATGATAGGTTATAATAACCCTCCAGAGGATGATAGGTTATAATAACCCTCCAGAGGGTGGTAGGTTATAATAACCCTCCAGAGGGTGGTAGGTTATAATAACCCTCCAGAGGGTGATAGGTTATAATAACCCTCCAGAGGGTGACAGGCTATAATAACCCTTCAGAGGGTAATAGGCTATAATAACCCTGCAAAGGATGATAGAACATAATAACGCTACTGGGGATATAGGCCATATTACTCCTATAGTGGGAGATAGGTTCAAACAACTCTCCAGAGGGAGATAGGTCACCCTAGCCAAGGGTGTTGGCTGGCCACATGGTCATCCATCCAGTGGCCTCCTTAACCTGACTGACTGAGATTTGGACTGATTTGTGGGACATTGACTAGATAATTATATAGACAATTAATAGATAGGTTGGGTTTGGGAGGGAGTAAAATATCTGGCAGTCTCATATTCAAGAGGACTTGTAACCTCAGCCTGGTAAATAGTAGTCCCGTTTCCCTGCCAGGCGTAGGAACACCTTGATGCTCACAGAGTTGTAATAATCTGCGACAATTAATGTTAGTGTAGTGTAAAGCTAGGATGTTAGTTATGTTTAGAACTAACTAGTGACAAGCAAATATTGTATTGGAGGATTAGTAAATGTTACTGTACGATCAGTTTAAGGATTCAGGCAACAGCCACGTGGTGAGAGAGCTTTCTTCACTAACAAAACACCAAGCGGTCTGGAGCTCGTGCTGTGGGATCTCTCTCTCCCTTTTACCTTCTTCCTTGTGTCCTCTTATCTCCTTAATCTTTGTGATATCAGGTTGAGTACTATACCATTATTGTAACCTGCCGGTAAGTATTCGAAATGTATTTGATTTGTGTTCCCTAGGCCAGTGTTTTGTCCCCAGGTGTTTACTTTTTGGGGTGGCCTAGTGAACAGTGTTGCATATTAAAATTATTATGTGTTTAATTCTGTCCTTAAAGAAAGTAGACCTTACCTCTAGTGTTGCTGTATGCACTCTCGCTTCCTATCTATGTAGATTCAGTGAGGTAATGTAACATCGAGATGGTAATGTATTTGTTGTAATTGGCGGGATTACGGTTAACAAATTATATGAACAAATCCACAAGGGCCGTGACGAGGATTCGAACCTGTGTCTGGGAGCATTCCAGACACTGCCTTAATCGACTGAGCTACGACAGGGTAAAAGGGTTGATCTACGGATCTACGGGATCTACGGGATCCAGTAAGATTCAGTAGAACTTCGGTTTCAACCCTTTTACCCTGTCGTAGCTCAGACGATTAAAGCAGTGTCTGGGATGCTCCTGGACGCAGGTTCGAATCCTCGTCACGGCCCTTTTGGATTTGTTCATTTGATGTATCACGTTAGTGTGATTTCAGTGTGTAACAAATTATATATATATATATAGGTATTCTAAAGCTGGAGTTTCCATTATCCATTTTGATTATGGGTAGGTTATCTGTTTCTAGACGATAGACGATTATTATTTATTCTTTGCGGGGAATTGTTTTCACTCGGGACCGAGCCTTACCTAACCCCATTAAATGGTACTCCCTTACCTTAAACATTGACCCTACAGAGCAAGTCCTCATTTGTAACAATATTATTGACAGCACCCTTCCATCTTAGTAAATTTTTCCATAGTGATTAAACAGCTTTCTACTGTCATCCCTAATTCTAGTTACTGCGGCGATTCCGTTTTCAGTGATTGCAAATTTAATCCCATTTTCAATGATTTATAAATAAATCCTATTTTCAAAGATTTATTAATTCTATCAAACCGTCAGTTAATTTTTTTTATATTAAACATATGAATGAAATTGCAGAAGGCTTATTGAGACAAACAGTATCTCCTATTTATTTTGACCTATGATGAATCAATCATTAACTGCCACTTAGACACGAAATCAACTCCAAAAGGCATATACATAAGCAGCAAAGAAATGGCACAATGTTCTCACCCTTGTATTTGTCCATGTCTTTCCTAAATAAGATATAAATATATCCCTTGTTTTAACCAAAATATTTGTCCAAATCTAAATAAATAAATATGGAAATGTTCGTTTGTTCAAAATCGCTAATCTCCGAAAGTTCTTCATCAATTGCTTTGAAATTTTCACACAATGTTCCATTCGAATCCGGCCAGTTTTTATACGTATTATATACATATCACGTCTGTAAAGGTAAAAAAAAACATGCTTTTCTAAAAAAAACTGTGTTTTTCATGTGTTTTTCATTTGAGGGAAATCTTCGCACCCTCTTTACCGATGACACAACGGAAAAGAGGTTTCATTTTGACACATATGACACATTTTGACACAACGTTGCATTCGAATAGGCGTGTCTTTTTATATATCTACTATATACATGCCTCACCTGTGATAGGAAAAACATGCTTTTTTTTTTAAACTTCGCTATCTGTTGGACGTGAGAGCAACACTCACTGTAATTTCCGAAAGTTCTTCACCAATTTCTTTGAAATTTTGACACAACGTTCCATTCGAATACTTGCATGTTTTTATATACCTACTATATAGATGCCACACCTGTGACAGGTAAGAACATGCGTTTATGAAAAACAGTGCCATCTGTTGCACGTAAGAGCAACATACGATATACAAAATATGTTACGATTCCATTTCAATGTTTCTGATTGCATTGATAAATTTATTTTTCATAAATTTTGATTTGTTTTAATTTTAATTTAATTATTTTGTGTGACGTTGCATTTGAATTGAGCTGTGTTTTTTACCATTTCGTTCATTTCGTGGGTATAGCTTTTTTCTCGTTTTATTTTTAACTGTTCTTCTTATTTGTCAGTGCAATTGGCGGTGAACTTAAGCTGAGTCGATTGATCTGCATTTGAATATAAATATTTCCTTAGTAATTTTTTTAAACTAGAAAATGGACTACACGTTTATTTCACAGTTGCAAATGTGCAACAATCATCTATGAATCCACTGGCTACAAAGTTAACAGCTTTCTTCACATTATGTCAAAATGACGCGTTTGCAAAAACACTGCTGTATTCGGAAGTGCCTACGTATTACACATGGAATGCCAGTAGAAAATACTTTGAACGACGCAAACAAGGAGAGCGAGTCGACGGACAACCTGGCATATTCAAACTACAATTGTCAGACTGTACACCATGCATCCCATTCAAGATGAATGTTTCTTTCTTTGCACGCTGTCGGTAAATGTGTCCGGTCCAACGTCTTTTCAGCTATTGAGATTTGTCAACGGCGTCACACATGCCACTTTCTGTAGTGCATGTCAAGCTCTGAATTTATTGGAGAACGAACGACACTGGGATGTATGCATTAGTGACGTCCAACACGTCACATACAAATCAAATTCGTGCATTATGTGCAATTATGTTGATTGCCTACTCTCCTTCATCTCCAACTGAGTTATGGGAGGAATATAAATCGCACATGGCTGAAGATATTATCCGTCGAATACGCAAGGAAAATTCAAATATGAACATGGATTTCACAGCAGAAATCTAAAACGAAGCGTTGATAATGATTCAAGGTTTGTGCTTAGAAATCGCAAAGTTCTAAATCAATTAGAAATGCCATTGCCGAATCGACCTACTGCGGCTTTGTTCTATGTAGAATTGCGTTGTGAAACAAATTACAACATGGGTGATCTGTTGTTGTATGTGCAATCAAATTTTCCTAAGCTAACGCTTGAGTGAAAATTCATTTACAATCAAATAATTCAAACTGTCAAAAACGGGGTTGGAGAAATTTTCTTAGATGCTCAAAAAGCAATTGTAAAACCTTCCTAATTAGATTGATTCTGGCAGCCTTTCGACCCCAAAATGGCATAACATTAGCTCTTGCATCGTCCGGAATAGCTACGACATTGTTAAAAGGTGAAAGAACTGCAACTTCCGCTTTGAAATTGCCATTGAACATGCAATTCATTAAAACTCCTAAATGCAACATTTCCAAAGCATCCGGCATGGGAAAAGTATTTAAGAAATGTAAACTTATTGTTTGGAATGAATGCACAATGGCCCACACAAAATCGCTCGAGGCTCTTAATCGATCATTGCAAGATTTGCGTGGAAACATCAGACCATTTGGGAACGCATTAATATTGCAAGCAAGAGATTTCAGGCAAACATTACCTGTAATTCCTCGATACAAGTCCTTCGATACTGTTGAGGAAGTGGATGAAGCAGTTAGTTATCCAACAGAATTTTTTAATTCACTCGATCTGCCAGGGATACCATCACACGTACGGCAATTGAAAATCTGCGTGCCAATTATCATGTTGCGAAATATCAATCAGCTAAAGCTCTGCAACGCCACGCACCTTGCAGTAAAAAAATTAATCAGCAACGTCGTAGCAGCAACAATCTTGACAGGACCTTTCAAAAGTGAAGATGTCCTCATTCCTCGCATTCCTGTGATTCCAACAGATATTCCATTTCAATTTAAAATATTGTTATTTCCAAGTCGATTGACGTTTGCAATCACCATCAACAATTCTCAGGCCCAATCTTTAGAATTGTGCAGTTTATATCTAGACACGGAATGCTTCTCATAAGAACAACTATATGTTGCGTGTTCTAGAGTCGGCACACCAGACAATCTCTATATCACCACGAACAATGAAACAACAACAAAATATTGTATACCCACAAGCATTGTGAAATTAAACATTAAAAACATGCACTATCTCTTTTCTTTCTTTTCCATTTAACTAGACTGAGCCGCAGCAACGTATGGCGGGTACTGCTAGAATGAAATAAAGTGACAACTGTTAAACAAATCTCACGTTATTTGTCATCAGCATCGTGAAAATTTCATCCCAATGTGTTAAGAAATGGATTTTATACGAATTTCTAAAAAAAAAGTGCACAACCAGTACTGATGATAAGAATAACACCTACTTAGTGGAACTCATGAATAATGGAATGATTAAGAGAAGCAAGCACCTGTCTGGCGCACAAAGGAGAAGAGTAGTAGTAAGGAGGGTCTACAAAGTAGATATGCAGCTGGTGCCTTCCTCGGATTGCTACTTGCTACCTGGAGAGGGAAAATTTAACACAAGTAATAAGGAGTAAGTACATTATGTTGCATTATTTTAATATATATCATGTAAATACATTGCCCAGTGCTAATATCTGCTAGTTCCATTAATGTCCAAAAACTATTTTTTTTGGCTGGAGGAGGGCATTTTTATATTATTTATTTTTGTATTTGTATACTTTGTATATAATCTGATTTTATCTTTGCCTCTCCATCCTGGAGAACTCAAATCCGTCACTAAATATGTGACGTTAGAACCAATTTGGTCAACATGTAATTCAGCCAAAGGTGGCAGAACCTGTAACGTTAACTATTTTTTTTTTTTTGCCAAGTTATTAACAGATTTCAAATTCTATTTTCTTTGTCTCTTTAGCTTGTGTTTTGCTAAATGGGGACCAGTTGAGGGCTATAACATATACATAAAGTATATTTATATATCCTCTAACCTATAATAATTATCCCAATATTTTGCTTTTGGGGGGTTATTTTTTTCATGACTTCATTTCAATACATATTGACCTCCAACTTTCACGAATTCGAGTAGGAATGCCAAGAAATATTTATTAAAACTTACAAGATATGACATCAGTTCGAACTATTTTATTTATTGTCGAGAAGTTTACCTTAATTTTTAATGTATGAACAAGAATTTCAACTTTGAGACCCTACTCCAAATTCAGCTTTCAAGCGATTCTCACCATTTTTTACATATTGTGTGCAAAGTTTTTAGTTCTAAGGTTTCCCTCAAATAGATTATTCATAAACCAATACCTTTTCGAGTAATAAATTTTTTGCATCTAAATTTTGAGCATATTTTGAAGGCCACATTGACTTTTTTTACAGTAAACTATACTCCCTGTTACTATAATTGTAATGGAGGAAAATGAACGTTATTTGCTATTATGAGCCCACAATGAATAAAGTCGAAATTGGATAAATATTGAATTTGTTTTAGGAATTTGAAATTTTGAAATTTTCGATTTTAAGTTGAAAAACGAATTGTCGTTATTTCCTATTCAAGTTATGGTATTGATCCATTAGGAAAGGTTGGATCATTTACCATGTAGATTATGCCCCCAAAATTTAAAAGTGTTTGAGGAAGTTGAGAACTTGTGCACCCCGCCCCTTAATATATACCCTATTACATACACACAGAAATCACAATAACGTGATATATATCAATAAGAAAATCCATTGAGGTTGTGAGACAATGCAAACCTGTGACCAAGGCATTGCCAGATGCATACTCTAAAACTGTACTACCGAGGTCTTGTGAAAGTCATACAACAAGATTTCCACTGAAACCACAGGAAGTCTAGAGGCCCCTGCTCATGCCAGTCCAAGTTCTTATGTATGACCCATAAGCACTCAGGTGGAAGGTCAAAGTGGTCCTGTACTGTACGCCCCAACTTCAGATACACACAGAAATCACACTAACGTGATATATACATCAATAGGATAATCCACTACGAATCAGCGGTGGTGACTTGCAGAGGATTTCAGAGGTACAATCTCACTTGAAGTGAATTTCTAGATGTATCAAATGTCACCGCAGTGTGAGATCAGCGGCCTTAGGTCAATGTCATAATTACTTGCTTAAACTTGTATCTTATGAAAGGTTTATCAAATATAAAATTCACTCCTTAACCACTGTGCTGTGCCAACCAAGAAATCTTGTTCTGAGAGTTGTGCAACTGTTACGGCCCTCTCGGATCGCAACTGGGTTCGTACTCTGACATTGTTAGAGGAAGGGTATCCGGCCCCAAGCCAGTAGTGGTTTTCAAGGGATGTGATCCGTAACGCAAGTAAATTAAAAGGGGAAAGGAAATAAAGTCAAAACTTAATACTATAAATATTACCATCACCAATAAATATATATATGAAGATTACACAGGGGGGGGGGGTAAAGGTGATAAACCTTTCATAAGAAAGTACTGCTTGTACTTTCCGAGATATTTCCATTAACATTATTATTGCAATAATGGAAGGATTAGTGAAGGATTTGGTGAGTCTGGTTGGAGCTCTGAGAGCAGAGAATGATTCCCTGCGGGAGGAGGTATGATGGCTGAGACTTCGGGAGGAAACGAAGGAGGAGGCCAGTGTTGACGGGACCTCATTAAAAAGGACTGACGGGACCAGTATTAAGAAGACCTCGTCTTGGCAAGTTGTGAAAGACAGGGGTCTTAAGAAGTCCTTGGCAAAACCGACAACTAATAGCCTACACCTAAGGACTTTTAATACATTTGACGTATTAGAGGACGAGTGCTGTGGTGAACCTGTTGTTCAAAGAGGAGGCAAAGCAACGAGGAACATTGAAGCGCAGGTTCCTCAAACTGCTCGAAAGGAAAAGGGAGAATCGAAGCGAATTTTGGTTGTAGGAGATTCCCAGGTGAGGTATTTAGACAGAACGTTTTGTGCCAGAGATAGGGGGAACAGATTAAGGGTTTGCTATCCGAGAGCTGGAATTGGTGATATTGTTGGAAACATGAATGATATTATGACGGGAAATGGAAACAAACCTATTATTTGTATTAGTGCAGGGGGTAATGATGTTGGGCAAGTTAGGAGTGAGGAACTAATACAGAGATTCAGGACAGCCATTGAATTAGTTAGGAGCAAGGGAGGAATCCCGATCATATGTGGCATTCTTCCAAGAAAGGGAGTGGGAAATGAATGGATGTCGAGGGCACTTGGTGTCAATTGCCGGCTGGAAAGATATTGCAAATCAAATGCAATATCTTTCATAGACAACTGGGAACACTTCTATGGAAGAAATGAAATGTATACTCGTGATGGGGTGCATCTATCGAGGGCTGGGGTTGTTGCTGTTGCGAACTCGTTGGAAGAAGTGGTTAGAGGTGTTTGTTTGGGTTTAAACTGTTAGTCGATAGAGGTATGGGAATTGATTTGGAGAAAGAAGATAATAAAAGTATGTGTTTGGAGGAGAAAGGAATTGGCAAAATGATCAGGGAAAGAGAAGGGACTCAAAATAACAATTCACTTAGGGTATATTACACTAACAGTAGAAGTCTAAGAAATAAAATTAACGAATTAAATGCTCTTGTCTGCACAGAAAATATAGATATTATTGCACTTACCGAAACGTGGATGAATGTAGAAAATAGGGAACTATTAGCTGAATATCAAATAAATGGATTTAAACTATTTCACACAGATAGATATATTAGACAAGGAGGTGGAGTAGCCATATATGTTAGGGACAATTTGAAATGTAGTCTCAAAGAAGGAATCAAAACTGAGCCACACACAGAAACTATTTAGATAGAATTAAACGAAAAAGCTAATAATATTATAATAGGAGTTATATATAGGCCACCAAATTTAGACAGAATGGAAGCAAAGCATCTATGGGATGAAATATCTAGAGCATCTAGATCTAACAGTATTTATGTCATGGGTGACTTTAATTTTAGTGGAATAAACTGGTTGAACAAAACAGGGAATAGTGAAGCAGAAGATTTTCTAGAATTAATTGACGATTGCTTTCTTACGCAACACATTAAGGAACCAACACGAGAAAATAATATTTTAGATTTAGTGTTAACTAACAGGGAAACACAAATTAATGACATCGAAATAGGGAGTGAGCTAGGGAACAGTGATCACAAAGAAATCAGATTTAGCATAGAATGGAATAGACATGTAGGAGAAAATTCTGTTAAAGTGCCAGATTTTCGAAAAGCTGATTTTAATAGCCTAAGAAATTTTTTGGGTCAAATTGATTGGAATGTCTTGGGTATGGGGTGTGGGCCGGTCTTGGAGCGAGACATGAACCCAGCGATAGGTGACTTAAATGGGGATTTCGATGTGGATTCAATATATAACTTATTTAAGAATATTCTAAACAAAGCACAGGAACGTAGTATACCATACAAATTGAATAGATCGAATACTAATGACCCAAAGTGGATAACAAAGAATTTGAAGAACCTTATAGGTAAAAAGATAGCTTGGTACAAAAGGATTAAAAATGGGGAGGTCACTTTAGAACAGGAATTCGTACAACTGGTTAGAAATGTTAAAAAAGAGATAAGGAAAGCAAAAAGAAACTATGAAGTTCGCATAGCAGGGCAAGCAAAGACAAATCCTAAAGGGTTTTTTCAGTTATATCGTACTAAGACTAGGGAAAGGATAGGTCCATTAAAAACTGAGACAGGTGAAATAACAGATAGTGATGAAGAGATGAGTAGTAATTTTAATAAATATTTTGTATCTGTATTTACTAAAGAGGAACTTAACAATATGCCTTCAGCCAAACAAGTCTATGTGGGTGGGGACGAGGACAGGTTGACGAGTTTAGCAGTTACCAGGGAGGATGTTCTTAAACAAATAGTAAAACTCAAACCAAACAAATCCCCAGGGCCGGATGAAGTGTTTGCCAGGGTGCGTTTAGAATGCAAAGAGGAGCTTTCTGACCCACTGTCAACCATATTTAATAAATCAATAGGGTCAGGCAGAGTGCCAGAGTTTTGGAAAGTTGCTAATGTGATACCAGTTTTTAAGAAAGGAGATAGATCACTTGCGTCTAACTATCGACCAATTAGCCTAACGTCTATTGTGGGAAAGTTACTCGAATCTATAATAGCAAATAAAATTCGTCTTCATCTTGAGAAACATAAATTAATAATTGAGTCGCAACATGGTTTTATAAATGGCCGTTCATGTTTAACAAATTTGTTATCTTTTTATTCTAGCATTGTTTAGGCAGTTGATAGTGGTATGGATTGCGATGTTGTGTACCTTGACTTTAGCAAAGCTTTTGATACAGTGCCACATGAAAGACTGATTAAAAAGATAGAGTCTCATGGTATTGGGGGTGCTATATTAAGCTGGATTAGGGCATGGCTATACCAAAGGAAACAGAGAGTTAGTATAAATGGAATCAAGTCAGAGTGGGAAAACCTTGTAAGTGGGGTGCCTCAAGGCTCTGTCCTGGGACCTCTGTTGTTTATAATATATATAAATGATTTAGATTCAGGTTTGAGTAGCAACATTTGCAAATTTGCCGATGATACGAAAATCGGTAAGGAAATTAATTCGGAGAAGGACTCACTATCACTTCAAGTTGATCTAGATAGGGTTTTGAAATGGTCGAAGGATTGGCAGATGCAGTTTAATGCTGATAAATGTAAAGTTCTGAGGTTAGGTAAAGATGATAGGGTTACAAGATACGAGCTCTATAGATGGTGTTGAGATTGCGAAGTCGAATTGCGAAAGGGATCTGGGAGTTATGATTAGTAAGAATTTAAAACAAAAGGATCAATGCATAAATGTTCGTAATAAGGCAAATCGGACACTTGGATTTATTAATCGCAGCGTTAGTAACAAGACACCTGGTGTGGTTCTCAAGCTATATCTTGCTCTAGTTAGGCCCCATTTAGATTATGCAGTTCAGTTTTGGTCGCCATATTATGGAATGGATATAAATTCACTTGAACATGTCCAGCGTAGGATGACTAAGTTAATTCCCCAAATTAGAAATCTTTCATATGAAGAAAGATTAACAAAGCTTAAGTTGCATTCACAGGAAAGGCGAAGAGTTAGGGGTGACATGATAGAGGTTTACAAGTGGGTGAATGGACATAACAAAGGGGATATTAATTGGGTATTAAAAGTATCAACACATGACAGAACACGAAACAATGGGTATAAATTGGACAAGTTTAGATTTAGGAAAGACTTGGGTAAATACTGGTTCAGTAACAGGGTTGTTGATTTGTGGAACCAATTGCCGCGTAACATTGTGGAGGTGGGGTCCCTCGATTGTTTCAAGCATGGGTTGGACATGTATATGAGTGGGATTGGGTGGTTATAAATAGGAGCTGCCTGGTATGGGCCAATAGGCCTTCTGCAGTTGCCTTTGTTCTTATGTTCAGGGCTGCCAACACTTCGTATAATTTTGGCACTAGACCCACTAGTAATACACGTAACATCAACCTGTCTAGACCTGCCACTCGATACACCATTTATTTCACTATCAACATCCTCAATTACTTCATGGTCCTTTCCTTCTTCCACGATAATCGTTGGGCGATTGTCCTGTCCTTGATTCCGCTCCACCATGCTTATGGGTGCTATCAACTGCTTGTCTGTCCACTGGTTCTTGGTCACCTCTCTCATTACAAACATGAGGAATATATAAAATACACCTAAGAACCATTGTGCTAAACGAGGAATAACATTTACAAGCCTGCAATGTCCATAATGGGGTGTTTTCATAAGCGTGGCTCGGAACATTGAGGACACTACAACCTGTGCACATGTCTCCGAAGTCTGGGGAGTTCTTGGTCGGTTCCATGAGCACCGCAGCTTATCATTCCGCAAGTACAGGTTACCTGCCATCGTGCCAGACTCTAGGGTATCTGTGGGTGCTTGCTCTTGAGGTTCATTCTCTTCCTCAGTTATCCATGTCGCGTTAGTCCAGTGTTTCGGTTCGGGAGTTGAGTCCAGAGAGTTCTCTGGAGTGCTCTCAGCAACCCGTGAGGTAGGTATAGGGTCAGATAAGTCATTGAATCTCAACTGTGTCTAGGATAAAGGTTTGCACTGCTACTACAGGTCTTACCACCTCTTCAACCGGATCGTTCACAACCATGGGATGGTTACTGTCGAAACCCAACACTAAGTCATTGGCCATTCACTTTTTCTTCCCTCTCTCTTCTATCTCTCTTCTTCTTCTCTCTATTCTTCTTCTCTCTCCCTCTTCTCTCTCTCTCTCTCCTCTCTCTTCCATCTATCTCTTCTCTTCTCTCTCTCTTTCTTCTCTCTCTGTCTCTCTATTTCTCTCTCTCTCTCTTTCTCTCTCTCTCTCTCTCTCTCTCTCTCTCTCTCTCTCTCTCTCTCTCTCTCTCTCTCTCTCTCTCTCTCTCTCTCTCTCTCTCTCTCTCTCTCTCTCTCTCTCTCTCTCTCTCTCTCTCTCTCTCTCTCTCTCTCTCTCTCTCTCTCTCTCTCTCTCTCTCTCTCTCTCTCTCTCTCCTCTCTCTCTCTCTCTCTCTCTCTCTCTCTCTCTCTCTCTCTCTCTCTCTCTCTCTCTCTCTCTCTCTCTCTCTCTCTCTCTCTCTCTCTCTCTCTCTCTCTCTCTCTCTCTCTCTCTCTCTCTCTCTCTCTCTCTCTCTCTCTCTGCCTTTATAAAAAACAGCTGAAGAAACACTTGGAAAATTTGTACTCGCGGATGTTTTCAAAACCTCGGAAATACTTTGAGAATTTGGAATGAGATGTCAAAACGCAGAGATTGCAAAGTAACTCGTTAGGGACACTTCGTCTACAAGACTCAAGACTTTGTCTACAAGACTTGTGAAAGAGATAATTTCTATCTTAATAGAAAATGTGAGGAAACAAGAGAGTTTTTCAATCACAGAGAACAAACATTTTGTTATTCATCTTCGTGAGACTGTATATGTCATTAGCAAGTCGCATCTGATGGTACCTGCTCGATACAGGGGTTCAAATACAATTGATAAATAAATGTTTTTCCGCTTTCCTCTTGTCTTGAGAGATCGCGTGATTAATAATGTTTTCAACAAGGTTGATGCATACTTCAACACACCCAGTGATGGTTAAAAGTGGGAAGGTTGTACTGGTGTCTGTTGATGGAGCTCCAGCAATGTTGGGTCGCCTCAGTGACCTCTCGGCCTCAGGCAAAAAGCAAAAGTAAAAAATCGTATTTACCCACTATATGATCCATCGCCTGACATTGTTTGTGAAGCTGTTGGAACTTGGACTGGAAGCTGTCATGTATAAAGTAATCAATATTATCAATGTTGTCAAAGGTCATGTACTAAACACGCGGCTCTTTCGTGATTTATGTGACTATAGGGAGGCTTAATATTCAGTCCTTCTTTTTCACACTCAAGTATGGTAACTTTCCCATACAAATGTCCTCAGTCGAGTGTGAGCTCTCAGAATTGAACTAGAAATCTTTCTGGTGCGTAAAAACCATGCCCTTGCTGACACGTTGAGAACATCCACTTGGCTTGCAGATCTTGCATTTTTAGTTGACATCTCTGATTGTGTGAATTTATTGAACAAGAAATTGCAAGGAAAAACATAAGTGTCATTTTAGCTTGAATTTTTTTCTCAGCATTTAAACCCAAGCTGTTGTACAGGAACGAGAAAGTGAAATATAACTAGATAATCGCATTACAAAAACAGCAGAGTTTTTGGAAGACTGTGAGGATCTGTCTTTGTGACATCAAGGAGTCACTTACAACGCAACTCATCAAAGTCAAAAGGAGATTCTCTGATAATTTTCCAGAGCTTGATTCACACACTATCATCTGGGATGTAAATCCCTTCAACTGTCAACTTTCTGATGTCTGAAGAGCCTGAACGACTGGAAGAGGAACTTTCTGAACTTTGCTCCAACAGTGAAACACGCAGTGAATACCAGAACAAGACAGATCTCTCATCATTTTGGTTGTCATGAACTGTAAAGGCTTTTAAAATTGCACATGTGGAAGCGACAAAATAATGCTGCCTTTCCAACAACCTACCTTTGTGAACTAGGATTTCCCACTCTCTTGAACTTGAAAACAAAGTACAGAACTCGGCCCAGTTTCTCCGAAATAATTGAGGCTGATATCGTTGTTAAATAAAAATTTAAACAGCACCATTTTTTCAAAGAAATTAAGTGAGGTTTTAAATTAATTGTATCAAGTTTTTCAATCTGTGATAAAAAAAAATGAGGGTGTTAATTCTACTACAGCATGTGAGGCTTTATCTCATATATTAATTCTTGGCGCTGAGAGAAGTGTATTCTTTATTTTAGGAGCAATTAGCGTTAACTTGTTTCTTAACATTGACGTCCGAGGATCATGTCATTTTAGCACAAAGTCCCCGACCCGTGTTTTAGCGGGATCTCATTACTCATAGAGGCAGCCATTACTCGATAATGGGAAACCATCATAGATGCACAACCCCCATGTATCTGTTTACATTAGCTAGAAGAAAAATAGCACATTGATATTATGCATCACCTAAACCTCGGATGAATAATCTGGTGTTTTTCATGTTCACGTCGGAAATATTTAACTATCTGATTTATTATCTAGTTTTTGCAGTAAAAGAGCTAAGGGACTGACGTTGGACGAGTTAATGCATTACCTAGCGGGACATTACCATGAATAACAAATATTATATAGGAAAAAACTTTGTTTACTAATCCAACATCTGTCCTTTATACTACTTGACGAAGTATCAACCTAAATCTAGAGATGCATCTCAGTCCATATCTAAGTGGGCAACCATACATAAATGTATATATACAATACAGTAATATGAGGTGGAACTGCCTGTATGAGAAGGTCTACACGAATAAAGATTGTGGATCTATGTAAATGTCTTCTTGGAATAATTCCTCATTAAAAGGAAATTTATGTGTTTTACAGGTATTTACATACCTGATCAACCAGGCTGTGACTCATACGTCAGGCTGCGAGCAGCCGCGTCCAACAGCCTGGTTGATCAGTCCGGCAACCAGGAGGCCTGGTCGACGACCGGGCCGCGGGGACGCTAAGCCCCGGAAGCCCCTCAAGATAACCTCAAGGTACTGTTATTGCAAACTTTTATACTAAAAAAACCGTCCAAAACCTTCATCCTTTTCACCTAATTATTCCATATAATTTGTTAATTGCTTATTCGAGTTATATATGTTAGCTTACTTCTTCTTTATTGTTTAGTATTTACCGCATTTGTTTTTACTGATTTATTTTATGCTATGTCCGAAATTCTAGGGACTGTGATAGATTTACTAAATTTGCACCCTTGCAATTTTTTTTTATATAATACTTACGTTTCATATCATATCTGTAGTATTGCTAAAATTACAGACTGTACAATATAGTGATCTATACATATTGTCATTACCATCACCCGTTTAGTGAATACCATTTGTTAAATTTGTTCATCATCTCACATGTGTTAGCTTCACATTTACTATTGTTTACCTCATTATACCTATTGTGACGATATCTACACCATCTGTTGAGGAAGGTGTGACAATGACAACACCGTCTGTTGAGGAAGGTGTGATAATGACAACACCATCTGTTGAGGAAGGTGTGACAATGACAACGCCATCTGTGAGCGCCCCCTGCCACAACCGACCATAATGACGTGTTCCAGTGGGAACAAGTGACCGAGTCGGTATAGACAGTGAGATGTCTGGAGATACTTAGCGAAGTATTGATGATTGGACCGACGTGCCCCAGGATGGCCAGATTGAGTCTGTTAAGGCTTGTTGTACGTCTGTGCTGGAGACTTCTGCCAGTGTGTTGCTGGAGACTTCTGCCAGTGTGTTGCTGGAGACTTCTGCCAGTGTGTTGCTGGAGACTTCTGCCAGTGTGTTGCTGGAAAGTATAAGTGGTGTTTTGGACACCGTGACGATATTGTGTAGGACTGGTCCATGTTTTACTGAGTAAGGTGAACTCGCTGGTGTGAGGACCATCGAAGACAGACTCTGGGATGGACACTTGAGTGGTGTATAATAGAAGACAAAGTTCAGTCACCGGGAAAAGAAGACTGTGTGAGCTTTACAGTGCCATCTGCAGAAGTGACACTAGCGGTGTGATGATATGTATATACATGTATATATATTTATGAAGTACACTTGGTGAAGGTTTTGATTAGTTTTGTTTACCACCTTTTTCCTTTCACGATTTATTATTACAGTCAGTTACTGTCAGTTCTGGATAACTTACCGATGACTCTGGGTGAGATCATGTAAGAAGATGCACTAAGGCCCCATATACAGTGTATCAAGTAAAGAACCCGGTTACTGGCTAAGTGTGGCCGGAACAGAGAGAGAGAGAGAGAGAGAGAGAGAGAGAGAGAGAGAGAGAGAGAGAGAGAGAGAGAACTGATGGGGTATTAACGAATGTGAAGAGTCGTGGCCAGGTTGTTGGGACGACTGCCGGAGTCCTGACAGTCTCCAGATCGAGCCCATTAAACGCTTTCTTTCTTTTTCATAACTTATTAAAAAAAATATTTTTTGTTTACGTTTGTATCCACAATCACAGCTTGTAGTTACATTGCTTGATTTGTGTGAATTTCTTTAAGAATTTCTTTTAGAGTTCAAGGGAACTCTCCACCATCACAGTCTGTACACCATGGTCACCAGTTAGCGTCCTGGGAACTCTCCACCATCACAGACTGTACACCATGGTCACCAGTTAGCGTCCTGGGAACTCTCCACCATTACAGACTGTACACCATGGTCACCAGTTAGCGTCCTGGGAACTCTCCACCATCACAGACTGTACACCATGGTCACCAGTTAGTGTCCTGGGAACTCTCCACCATCACAGACTGTACACCATGGTCACCAGTTAGTGTCCTGGGAACTCTCCACCATCACAGACTGTACACCATGGTCACCAGTTAGTGTCCTGGGAACTCTCCACCATCACAGACTGTACACCATGGTCACCAGTTAGCGTCCTGGGAACTCTCCACCATCACAGACTGTACACCATGGTCACCAGTTAGCGTCCTGGGAACTCTCCACCATCACAGACTGTACACCATGGTCACCAGTTAGCGTCCTGGGAACTCTCCACCATCACAGACTGTACACCATGGTCACCAGTTAGCGTCCTGGGAACTCTCCACCATCACAGACTGTACACCATGGTCACCAGTTAGCGTCCTGGGAACTCTCCACCATCACAGACTGTACACCATGGTCACCAGTTAGCGTCCTGGGAACTCTCCACCATCACAGACTGTACACCATGGTCACCAGTTAGCGTCCTGGGAACTCTCCACCATCACAGACTGTACACCATGGTCACCAGTTAGCGTCCTGGGAACTCTCCACCATCACAGACTGAACACCATGGTCACCAGTTAGCGTCCTGGGAACTCTCCCCATCACAGTCTGTAGTAGTGACCTGATTGACAGGGCAAGACACCTGTTATCGTACTATGATCTTGATGTAATAGTGGTTCTTATCAGATATGTTATCTAGGAACATGCTTTGTCTATTCATTAAATATGATTATCAGTGATTTAATGTGATTATCAGTGTTAGGCATCAGTGTTTGAGGTGTGTAACCCTAATTGTGCTTAAATGGGGGTTGAGCTTCAGTTCTTGGTCCCTGCCTCTCAGTTGATGAATGTTTCTTTGGTGTACTCACCTATTTGTACTCACCGATTTGAGCGTGCGGGGGTTGAGCTTTGGCTCTTTGGTCCCGCCTCTCAACTGTCAATCAACTGGTGTACAGATTCCTGAGCCTACTGGGCTCTATCATCATTCCTGAGCCTACTGGGCTCTATCATCAGTCCTGAGCCTACTGGGCTCTATCATCATTCCTGAGCCTACTGGGCTTTATCATCATTTCTGAGCCTACTGGGCTCTATCATCATTCCTGAGCCTACTGGGCTCTATCATCATTCCTGAGCCTACTGGGCTCTATCATCATTCCTGAGCCTACTGGGCTCTATCATCATTCCTGAGCCTACTGGGCTCTATCATCATTCCTGAGCCTACTGGGCTCTATCATCATTCGTGAGCCTACAGGGCTCTATCATCATTCCTGAGCCTACTGGGCTCCATATCTACATTTGAAACTGTGTATGGAGTCAGCCTCCACCACATCACTGCCACTGGTGTGTGCGTGCGCGGATGCGCATGTGTGTGAGCTCACCTTGTTGTACTCACCTCGGTGTTTGAGGGGTGTAACCCTAATTGTTTTTACGTGGGGTTGAGCTTCAGTTCTTGTGCCCCGCCTCTCAGTAGTAGAAGATTTTTTTGTGTGCGTGCGTGCGTGCGTGTGTGGGTGAGCTTACCTAGTTGTACTCAACTCGGTGTTTGAGGGATGGTGCATCCCTCAAACTCGGTGATATATATATATATATATATATATATATATATATATATATATATATATATATATATATATATATATATATATATTCTGTATTTATTATTTTCTGGTTTAGGGCTTCTATCCCTCTAACTATTTTCTTAGCATCAGGGCTTAATTGAAATAGGAGTTCTCCAAAACTCATTTTCGTACTTTTAAGGTGAAGAAAAGAAATCATTTACTATAGAGTGTATTACACTTATTTGTATAATTTGCACGACGTTTCGAACCTCCATGGTTCATTCTCAATTGAACAGATCTTACAATACTAGTTGATTTTATACCCGCATTAGGTCAGGTGATAATACAATGAAGGTGAAAAACATGGGGGGGATACATAAGGGATAAACATAGGGGCTGCAGAAAGCTTATTGGCCCATACGAGGCATCTCCTATCCAAACACAAAGATTAATCCAGTGTAATTGGCCAATTACACTGGCCAATTACATATATATATTACAATTATATATATATATTACATATATATATTACAATTATATATATATATATTACAATATATATATATATATATATATATATATATATATAGCACAATATATATAGCATATATATATATATAGTTGTGCTATATATATATATATATATATATATATATATAGCACAACTGCACAACTATATTCTACCCACCTCAAGACTCCGCTCCAATATAGAAGTATCAAGAAATATATATATATATATATATATATATATATATATATATATTTCTTGATGCTTCTATATTGGAGCGGAGTCTTGAGGTGGGTAGAATATAGTTGTGCAGTTGTGCTACCCACCTCAAGACTCCGCTCCAATATAGAAGCATCAAGAAATATGGACCAATAGGCTTTCTACAAACACTTCTATTCAAAATATATATATATATATATATATATATATATATATATATATATATATATATATATATATATATATATATATATATATATATATATATATATATATATATATGTCGTACCTAGTAGCCAGAACGCACTTCTCGGCCTACTATGCAAGGCCCGATTTGCCTAATAAGCCAAGTTTTCCTGAATTAATATATTTTCTCTATTTTTTTTCTTATGAAATGATAAAGCTACCCATTTCATTACTTATGAGGTCAATTTTTTTTATTGGAGTTAAAATTAACGTAGATATATGACCGAACCTAACCAACCCTACCTAACCTAACTTATCTTTATAGGTTAGGTTAGGTTAGGTTAGGTAGCCGAAAAAGTTAGGTTTGGTTAGGTTAGGGTGTAGTCGAAAAACAATTCATGAAAACTTGGCTTATTAGGCAAATCGGGCTTTGCATAGTAGGCCGAGAAGTGCATTCTGGCTACTAGGTACGACATATATATATATATATATATATATATATATATATATATATATATATATATATATATATATATATATATATATATATATATAAATTAAATAAAATAGGGAAGGGAGTACCACCTCTGGCTGGAAGAAGGGGGACCCATAGCCTCGGAGGAAACCACACATAACGCATTGGAGGGGATGTGGGTCCCCTCCAATACAGTTTCTGTGTGCTTTTCTCCTACCACCCCCTTCCCTTTTTTTTTTTTTTTTTTTTTCCTTTATTGTGTATTTAAAGGTTACAAAACATACAAGACAAATGCCTAAAGGTTATGGATCTCTTGAAGCTCCTCCGCTTCTGGACAGGAACCGAGGACGCAGCAAGCATTTCCCCTCTGGATCGCCACACTGAGACGCTGAAATAAAAAACTGGAAGCCCTTGGGTCTCTGGTGACGTCAATGAGCTTGGACCCCAATTCCTTGAGAAATCCCAAGGCACTCTTGCCCCAGGGGCCATGCGTCTCAGACGCTATGGGAACAAAGAGGTATTGACCTTCCAGTCGCCTGTACTTGAGTGATTTTGCTGTTTCCCTGTGGTTGGCCGCCCCACCTGCTTGATCAGCTCCGAAGTGTACATAGGTGTCAGCCAGGGTGGATACACATGTGTAGTCCCACACCAACTGCCTACCCTCCTTCCATGAGTATATGGTGATGCCATCAGGGCGAAGTGCTGGGAAATCCGGGTTTTGGACCCCTAGGATGCGAGGTTCTCTCTCCGCTGGGCACCCAGCTGAGACGAGGCTTCTCTTGATGATGTCATTGACCTCGTTGTGTCTTGCATGCCAGCCCTTTGTGCTTCCGCAATGCAACCCATGCAGTCCGTATTGGTCTGCTTCCACCCTGTTGCAAATACACTTGTATTCAGTGTGAATTGGGGCACCAAGGCGGAGGGCCACTGCTACACGAAGGGATTCTGGATCTAGGCGCGTGCCCATTGCAGACATGGGTACTGCCAGGAGGAAGTCTCCTGCATGGGGGGCACGCACTGCTCTGAGGCGGGCTTTCTCCTTGTCTGATGTTGCGACGCTTAGCATGGCATCAGCTACTTTTTCCACTAGAGGGTGGTCCCAGCCGGACTGTTTGTGTTGTTTTGTTGGCTCTATAATGGTTGCTGGGGCTGCAAGAACATTCCACTGATTTGAACATTCAGTGAAAGCAGGATCGTGTATTCCTGCTGAATCTCTCAGGGTTGCAGGTAAAATATCTCTGACGAGGTCGTGCGATGCATGAGAGGAGGAAAGGAAGGCTGGTAGAGCAATTTGGGAGGCTGTGCGGACACCAAGGCCGCCGAGTCTTACAGGAAGGGTTGCTTGCTCCCACTGAGAGTCGTCCAATGGCAGGTTCAGGACTTTCACCAGCATGGACCTCAGAAGGGTGTCATACACATTTAACTTAGGGCTGCTGTAGGATGGAGAACATCTCAGAAAGTAGGTCAACTTAGGGAGAGACAGGCATCTTGTAAGGAGAAAGAGAGCATCATGGGCATCGATCTTGTCAATCCTGTCCTGCATTCTCTTTAGGTCAGTGATTTTTGCAGCCAGGACCTCCTCGATTGCTCGTGGGCCAATGGGGGCACCCAGGAGAGTGCAGTCCGGTGGCTCGACAACGAGAATGTCTGGAAGAACATTTTGTATTTGCCCAGTGATGTCTGGGTTGCGGGAGATTATTTCACATTTGGATGCATTGAGAATGAGGCCTAAGGCTGCTCCCTGCTCCTGGATTTTCCTTATATCCCCCAAAATGGTTTCCGGAGTTCCAGCTAGAGTGCCATCATCCAGGTACTAGATGTTTAGCTCGCTTGTCAGACTATCAGTGACCTCTTTGATAGCTAGACAGAAAAGGAGGGGGGCTAAGGGGTCACCTTGTTGGACACCTTCACAGGAGTTTATTTCATGCTCCCCAAAAGAAGCTTAGAATCCCCACTGTAGCACGATCGGATGAATGGGTAAAGGGGACGGAAATGGTTGTGTACAGCCCTGAGGACAGCATCTCGTCTGACTTGATTGAAGGCATTTTTGAAGTCAAGCTTTACTAGTGCCTTCTGGTCCGGGAGATCAACAATGTAAGCCCGCGCTGCATGTGCTGCAGCTTCACAACCTAGGGGAATCCCAAACCCGAGCTGATGAGGTTTCAGCAAGGTGGCTGCTTCCTGGCTGATAGATCTCACTGCAGCCTTAGCTACAAGGCGTCGGAGGGTGTTGCCAACGGCAATGGGCCTGATACCCCTATCCTTCCTCTTTAGAGCACAGAGTGCTGCTCCATAAAAGACAGGCCTGATGTCCTCAGGGATGCCGCCAGCCAAACACATGTTGGAGAATCTGGTAAGTTCCACTAGAAGGTCCTTTGCAGCATCTCCAAGCACCGGGTTCAGCATTTGTTTGATGTGCTGGGGTCTTAGGCCTGTAAAGCCCCCTGCTGAACCTGCTGGGAAAGACATGGCTGCTTTGTACACCTCAGATTCTCGAACAGTCAAGGGTTCTATGCCAGCATTGTTTTCCTGGGGATCCCTGCTGCTGTCAGGGGCTCTGGGTGGGTGTTTGTCTTGAAGAGCCTCTGCTGTCGTGGCGTTCCTGGGGGCAATAGTGTCATCGCTGGTCATGATTCTGATGGCACCTGTGGCATTGCCCTCTTCTATTTTCCTGGTGATCTGTGCTCTCATTTTGTGGTTCTCAGATGAGTTATTGTTGGTCGTCCTGCGGCTGGTGTTCTTGGCACGAGGGGGGAGGCGGACCAGGTTGTCTGCTCTGGGGAATTCATTAAGAGCTCTGATTACAGAGGTTGCTAATGACTTGTCTCTCCTGGGCGGTAATGCTAGGCATGCATTCCCAAATAGAAGGAGATTGTGCCATGCTCCAATGGTTCTAGGAGCATTGTTGACCTTTGTCAGCAGACTGGTGAGTTTGGCTGCTGCTTGATGACGGGCAGCCTTGGGGATGTGGGGCAAGGTCCTGGTGGACGTCGCTTTGATTGCTTCAAGCAGATTATCTGCTGAAATGAAGTTGAGGGAGGTATTGTTCCTCGCTCCTGCAGCAGGTTGTCCATCGTCACTGCCCCGGGGCAGGCGCCTAGACCCTAGACAACCACCTGAATTGAGAGAATGATAGCGGACAGTTCCATTTGAATTGAGACGATACCGTCTGTCACACACTTGACAGTTTCCTCTTGGGTGGCCATCTTCTTGGCTGGAAAGAGGCTGTGTGTCAGGTGCGGCATGTGCCATGCCTAGATGTGATGACGCCTGGCTGCCCGCTGAGTGCACCCTCTCCTTCCCAGGTGGAGAGTAACACGGCAAGCATTACCCTCCTGGGGGAGTTGGGCATGGCCTGGGCACCGTGTGTGGGTAGGCTGTGTGGTAATGGGCGGCTGGCTGGGTCGGGCGCAGGTAGTGGGGTGGGGGAAGATGGCGGGCGGGGGTGGTGGAGGGGGGGCACGCGAGGGAGGCCGCCGTCACACTTGTTACACACTATCAAACACTCGGGGAAATCACTAGTGCACTTTGTTTTTAACACTACACTCACCGATTTGCTTATGAACGCACTAACTTTCCACTAACATCACTGTAGGTAGCTCGAGAGCCTCCCCCATCACTCCCCCTTCCCCCCGTACCCCGCCTTGGGGGCTGGTGGGTGGCGGCACTGAGACGGCGGCGACCCTCCCCTCACCCATACACTGTACCTGCCTCGCCATACACAAAGCTCAGACAACGCACCTTTCAACGTTCATAGTGTTGGAATGAAGGAGATACGGTTCTTCTTGTCACCCCCGGGGCCTTCAGCAGGTATTCATACCTACATAGGTCAAGTCTTGGCTGGCTCAGGCATCGTGATCCTCGTTGAAATTGGTTCAAGTGTAGGACCTTGCTCACCACGTGTCCGTCCCCCTCCTCCGTCCTCAATATATATATATATATATATATATATATATATATATATATATATATATATATATATATATGTCGTACCTAGTAGCCAGAACGCACTTCTCAGCCTACTATGCAAGGCCCGATTAGCCTAATAAGCCAAGTTTTCCTGAATTAACATATTTTCTCTAAGTTTTTTCTTATGAAATGATAAAGCGACCCATTTCATTATGTATGAGGTCAATTGTTTTTTATTGGAGTTAAAATTAACGTAGATATATGACCGAACCTAACCAACCCTACCTAACCTAACCTAACCTATCTTTATAGGTTAGGTTAGGTTAGGTAGCCGAAAAAGTTAGGTTAGGTTAGGTTAGGTAGGTTAGGATGTCGAAAAACAATTAATTCATGAAAACTCGGCTTATTAGGCAAATTGGGCATTGCATAGTAGGCTGAGAAGTGCGTTCTGGCTACTAGGTACGACATATATATATATATGTCGTACCTAGTAGCCAGAACGCACTTCTCAGCCTACTATGCAAGGCCCGATTTGCCTAATAAACCAAGTTTTCCTGAATTATTATATTTTTTATAATTTTTTTCTTATGAAATGATAAAGCTACCCATTTCATTATGTATGAGGTCAATTTTTTTTTATTAAAGTTAAAATTAACGTAGATATATGACCGAACCTAACCAACCCTACCTAACCTAACCTAACCTATCTTTATAGGTTAGGTTAGGTTAGGTAGCCAAAAACGTTAGGTTAGGTTAGGTTAGGTAGGTTAGGTAGTCGAAAAACAATTAATTCATGAAAACTTGGCTTATTAGGCAAATCGGGCCTTGCATAGTAGGCTGAGAAGTGTGTTCTGGCTACTAGGTACGACATATATATATATATATATATATATATATATATATATATATATATATATGTCGTACCTAATAGCCAGAACGCACTTCTCAGCCTACTATTCAAGGCCCGATTTGCCTAATAAGCCAAGTTTTCATGAATTAATGTTTTTTCGTCTACCTAACCTACCTAACCTAACCTAACCTAGCTTTTTTTGGCTACCTAACCTAACCTTACCTATAAATATAGGTTAGGTTAGGTTAGGTAGGGTTGGTTAGGTTCGGTCATATATCTACGTTAATTTTAAATCCAATAAAAAAAAATTGAACTCATACATAGAGAAAAGGGTTGCTTTATCATTTCATAAGAAAAAAATTATAGTAAATATATTAATTCAGGAAAACTTGGCTAATTAGGCAAATCGGGCCTTGAATAGTAGGCTGAGAAGTGAGTTCTGGCTACTAGGTACGACATATATATATATATATATATATATATATATATATATATATATATATATATATATATATATATATATATATATATGTCGTACCTAGTAGCCAGAACTCACTTTTTGGCCTACTATTCAAGGCCCGATTTGCCTAATAAGCCAAGTTTTCCTGAATTAATATATTTTTTCTAATTTTTTTCTTATGAAATGATAAAGCTACCCATTTCATTATGTATGAGGTCAATTTTTTTTATTGGAGTTAAAATTAACGTAGATATATGACCGAACCTAACCAACCCTACCTAACCTAACCTAACCTATCTTTATAGGTTAGGTTTGGTTAGGTAGCCGAAAAAGTTAGGTTAGGTTAGGTTAGGTAGGTTAGGTAGTCGAAAAACAATTAATTCATGAAAACTTGGCTTATTAGGCAAATCGGGCCTTGAATAGTAGGCCAAAAAGTGAGTTCTGGCTACTAGGTACGACATATATATATATATATATATATATATATATATATATATATATATATATATATATATATTATATATATATATATATATATATATATTATATATATATAATATATATATATATATATATATATATATATATATATATATATATATATATATATATATATATATATATATATATATGTCGTACCTAGTAGCCAGAACGCACTTCTCAGCCTACTATGCAAGGCCCAATTTGCCTAATAAGCCGAGTTTTCATGAATTAATTGTTTTTCGACATCCTAACCTACCTAACCTAACCTAACCTAACTTTTTCGGCTACCTAACCTAACCTATAAAGATATGTTAGGTTAGGTTAGGTAGGGTTGGTTAGGTTCGGTCCTATATCTACGTTAATTTTAACTCCAATAAAAAAATTTGACCTCATACATAATAAAATGGGTAGTTTTATCATTTCATAAGAAAAAAATTAGAGAAAATATATTAATTCAGGAAAACTTGGCTTTTTAGACAAATCGGGCCTTGCATAGTTGGCTGAGAAGTACGTTCTGGCTATTAGGTACGACATATATATATATATATATATATATATATATATATATATATATATATATATATATATATATATATATATATATATATATATATATATATATATTTATATATATATATATATATATTATATATATATATATATATATATATATATATATATATATATGTCGTACCTAGTAGCCAGAACGCACGTCTCAGCCTACTATGCAAGGCCCGATTTGCCTAATAAGCCAAGTTTTCCTGAATTAATATATTTTCTCTAATTTTTTTCTTATGAAATGATAAAGTTACCCATTTCATTATGTATGAGGTCATTTTTTTTTATTGGAGTTAAAATTAACGTAGATATATGACTGAACCTAACCAACCCTACCTAACCTAACCTAACCTATCTTTAGAGGTTAGGTTAGGTTAGGTAGCCGAAAAAAGGTAGGTTAGGTTAGGTTAGGTAGGTTAGGTAGTCGAAAAAACATTAATTCATAAAAACTTGGCTTATTAGGCAAATCGTGCCTTGCATATTAGGCTGAGAAGTGCGTTCTGGCTACTAGGTACGACATATATATATATATATATATATATATATATATATATATATATATATATATATATATATATATATATATATATATATATATATATATATATATATATATATATATATATATATATATGAACGCATATATATATATATATATATATATATATATATATATATATATATATATATATATATATGTCGTACCTAATAGCCAGAACGCACTTCTCAGCCTACTATTCAAGGCCCGATTTGCCTAATAAGCCAAGTTTTCATGAATTAATGTTTTTTCGTCTACCTAACCTACCTAACCTAACCTAACCTATCTTTAGAGGTTAGGTTAGGTTAGGTAGCCGAAAAAAGGTAGGTTAGGTTAGGTTAGGTAGGTTAGGTAGTCGAAAAAACATTAATTCATAAAAACTTGGCTTATTAGGCAAATCGTGCCTTGCATATTAGGCTGAGAAGTGCGTTCTGGCTACTAGGTACGACATATATATATATATATATATATATATATATATATATATATATATATATATATATATATATATATATATATATATATATATATATATATAGAACGCACATATATATATGTGTCACACATATGAACGCATATATATATATATATATATATATATATATATATATATATATATATATATATATATATATATATATATATATATATATATATGTCGTACCTAATAGCCAGAACGCACTTCTCAGCCTACTATTCAAGGCCCGATTTGCCTAATAAGCCAAGTTTTCATGAATTAATGTTTTTTCGTCTACCTAACCTACCTAACCTAACCTAACCTAGCTTTTTTTGGCTACCTAACCTAACCTTACCTATAAATATAGGTTAGGTTAGGTTAGGTAGGGTTGGTTAGGTTCGGTCATATATCTACGTTAATTTTAACTCCAATAAAAAAAAATTGACCTCATACATAGAGAAAAGGGTTGCTTTATCATTTCATAAGAAAAAAATTATAGTAAATATATTAATTCAGGAAAACTTGGCTTATTAGGCAAATCGGGCCATGAATAGTAGGCTGAGAAGTGAGTTCTGGCTACTAGGTACGACATATATATATATATATATATATATATATATATATATATATATATATATATATATATATATATATATATATATACATATATATATATATGTCGTATATGAACGCACTTCTCAGCCTACTATGCATGGCTCGATTTGCCTAATAAGCCAAGTTTTCCTGAATTAATATATTTTCTCTAATATTTTTCCTATGAAATGATAAAGCTACCCATTTCATTATGTATGAGGTCAATTTTTTTTATTGGAGTTAAAATTAACGTAGATATATGACCGAACCTAACCAACCCTACCTAACCTAACCTATCTTTATAGGTTAGGTTAGGTTAGGTAGCCGAAAAAGTTAGGTTAGGTTAGGTTAGGTAGGTTAGGTAGTCGAAAAACAATTAATTCGTGAAAACTTGGCTTATTAGGCAAATTGGGCCTTGCATAGTAGGCTGAGAAGTGCGTTCTGGCTACTAGGTACGACATATATATATATATATATATATATATATATATATATATATATATATATATATATATATATATATATATATATATATATATATATATATATATATATATATATATATATTGAGGACGGAGGAGGGGGACGGACACGTGGTGAGCAAGGTCCTACACTTGAACCAATTTCAACGAGGATCACGATTCCTGAGCCAGCCAAGACTTGACCTATGTAGGTATGAATACCTGCTGAAGGCCCCGGGGGTGACAAGAAGAACCGTATCTCCTTCATTCCAACACTATGAACGTTGAAAGGTGCGTTGTCTGAGCTTTGTGTATGGCGAGGCAGGTACAGTGAATGGGTGAGGGGAGGGTCGCCGCCGTCTCAGTGCCGCCACCCACCAGCCCCCAAGGCGGGGTACGGGGGGAAGGGGGAGTGATGGGGGAGGCTCTCGAGCTACCTACAGTGATGTTAGTGGAAAGTTAGTGCGTTCATAAGCAAATCGGTGAGTGTAGTGTTAAAAACAAAGTGCACTTGTGATTTCCCCGAGTGTTTGATAGTGTGTAACAAGTGTGACGGCGGCCTCCCTCGCGTGCCCCCCCTCCACCACCCCCGCCCGCCATCTTCCCCCACCCCACTACCTGCGCCCGACCCAGCCAGCCGCCCATTACCACACAGCCTACCCACACACGGTGCCCAGGCCATGCCCAACTCCCCCAGGAGGGTAATGCTTGCCGTGTTACTCTCCACCTGGGAAGGAGAGGGTGCACTCAGCGGGCAGCCAGGCGTCATCACATCTAGGCATGGCACATGCCGCACCTGACACACAGCCTCTTTCCAGCCAAGAAGATGGCCACCCAAGAGGAAACTGTCAAGTGTGTGACAGACGGTATCGTCTCAATTCAAATGGAACTGTCCGCTATCATTCTCTCAATTCAGGTGGTTGTCTAGGGTCTAGGCGCCTGCCCCGGGGCAGTGACGATGGACAACCTGCTGCAGGAGCGAGGAACAATACCTCCCTCAACTTCATTTCAGCAGATAATCTGCTTGAAGCAATCAAAGCGACGTCCACCAGGACCTTGCCCCACATCCCCAAGGCTGCCCGTCATCAAGCAGCAGCCAAACTCACCAGTCTGCTGACAAAGGTCAACAATGCTCCTAGAACCATTGGAGCATGGCACAATCTCCTTCTATTTGGGAATGCATGCCTAGCATTACCGCCCAGGAGAGACAAGTCATTAGCAACCTCTGTAATCAGAGCTCTTAATGAATTCCCCAGAGCAGACAACCTGGTCCGCCTCCCCCCTCGTGCCAAGAACACCAGCCGCAGGACGACTAACAATAACTCATCTGAGAACCACAAAATGAGAGCACAGATCACCAGGAAAATAGAAGAGGGCAATGCCACAGGTGCCATCAGAATCATGACCAGCGATGACACTATTGCCCCCAGGAACGCCACGACAGCAGAGGCTCTTCAAGACAAACACCCACCCAGAGCCCCTGACAGCAGCAGGGATCCCCAGGAAAACAATGCTGGCATAGAACCCTTGACTGTTCGAGAATCTGAGGTGTACAAAGCAGCCATGTCTTTCCCAGCAGGTTCAGCAGGGGGCTTTACAGGCCTAAGACCCCAGCACATCAAACAAATGCTGAACCCGGTGCTTGGAGATGCTGCAAAGGACCTTCTAGTGGAACTTACCAGATTCTCCAACATGTGTTTGGCTGGCGGCATCCCTGAGGACATCAGGCCTGTCTTTTATGGAGCAGCACTCTGTGCTCTAAAGAGGAAGGATAGGGGTATCAGGCCCATTGCCGTTGGCAACACCCTCCGACGCCTTGTAGCTAAGGCTGCAGTGAGATCTATCAGCCAGGAAGCAGCCACCTTGCTGAAACCTCATCAGCTCGGGTTTGGGATTCCCCTAGGTTGTGAAGCTGCAGCACATGCAGCGCGGGCTTACATTGTTGATCTCCCGGACCAGAAGGCACTAGTAAAGCTTGACTTCAAAAATGCCTTCAATCAAGTCAGACGAGATGCTGTCCTCAGGGCTGTACACAACCATTTCCGTCCCCTTTACCCATTCATCCGATCGTGCTACAGTGGGGACTCTAAGCTTCTTTTTGGGGAGCATGAAATAAACTCCTGTGAAGGTGTCCAACAAGGTGACCCCTTAGCCCCCCTCCTTTTCTGTCTAGCTATCAAAGAGGTCACTGATAGTCTGACAAGCGAGCTAAACATCTAGTACCTGGATGATGGCACTCTAGCTGGAACTCCGGAAACCATTTTGGGGGATATAAGGAAAATCCAGGAGCAGGGAGCAGCCTTAGGCCTCATTCTCAATGCATCCAAATGTGAAATAATCTCCCGCAACCCAGACATCACTGGGCAAATACAAAATGTTCTTCCAGACATTCTCGTTGTCGAGCCACCGGACTGCACTCTCCTGGGTGCCCCCATTGGCCCACGAGCAATCGAGGAGGTCCTGGCTGCAAAAATCACTGACCTAAAGAGAATGCAGGACAGGATTGACAAGATCGATGCCCATGATGCTCTCTTTCTCCTTACAAGATGCCTGTCTCTCCCTAAGTTGACCTACTTTCTGAGATGTTCTCCATCCTACAGCAGCCCTAAGTTAAATGTGTATGACACCCTTCTGAGGTCCATGCTGGTGAAAGTCCTGAACCTGCCATTGGACGACTCTCAGTGGGAGCAAGCAACCCTTCCTGTAAGACTCGGCGGCCTTGGTGTCCGCACAGCCTCCCAAATTGCTCTACCAGCCTTCCTTTCCTCCTCTCATGCATCGCACGACCTCGTCAGAGATATTTTACCTGCAACCCTGAGAGATTCAGCAGGAATACACGATCCTGCTTTCACTGAATGTTCAAATCAGTGGAATGTTCTTGCAGCCCCAGCAACCATTATAGAGCCAACAAAACAACACAAACAGTCCGGCTGGGACCACCCTCTAGTGGAAAAAGTAGCTGATGCCATGCTAAGCGTCGCAACATCAGACAAGGAGAAAGCCCGCCTCAGAGCAGTGCGTGCCCCCCATGCAGGAGACTTCCTCCTGGCAGTACCCATGTCTGCAATGGGCACGCGCCTAGATCCAGAATCCCTTCGTGTAGCAGTGGCCCTCCGCCTTGGTGCCCCAATTCACACTGAATACAAGTGTATTTGCAACAGGGTGGAAGCAGACCAATACGGGCTGCATGGGTTGCATTGCGGAAGCACAAAGGGCTGGCATGCAAGACACAACGAGGTCAATGACATCATCAAGAGAAGCCTCGTCTCAGCTGGGTGCCCAGCGGAGAGAGAACCTCGCATCCTAGGGGTCCAAAACCCGGATTTCCCAGCACTTCGCCCTGATGGCATCACCATATACTCATGGAAGGAGGGTAGGCAGTTGGTGTGGGACTACACATGTGTATCCACCCTGGCTGACACCTATGTACACTTCGGAGCTGATCAAGCAGGTGGGGCGGCCAACCACAGGGAAACAGCAAAATCACTCAAGTACAGGCGACTGGAAGGTCAATACCTCTTTGTTCCCATAGCGTCTGAGACGCATGGCCCCTGGGGCAAGAGTGCCTTGGGATTTCTCAAGGAATTGGGGTCCAAGCTCATTGACGTCACCAGAGACCCAAGGGCTTCCAGTTTTTTATTTCAGCGTCTCAGTGTGGCGATCCAGAGGGGAAATGCTTGCTGCGTCCTCGGTTCCTGTCCAGAAGCGGAGGAGCTTCAAGAGATCCATAACCTTTAGGCATTTGTCTTGTATGTTTTGTAACCTTTAAATACACAATAAAGGAAAAAAAAAAAAAAAAAAGGGAAGGGGGTGGTAGGAGAAAAGCACACAGAAACTGTATTGGAGGGGACCCACATCCCCTCCAATGCGTTATGTGTGGTTTCCTCCGAGGCTATGGGTCCCCCTTCTTCCAGCCAGAGGTGGTACTCCCTTCCCTATTTTATTTAATTTATATATATATATATATATATATATATATATATATATATATATATATATATATATATATATATATATATATATATATATATATATATGTCGTACCTAGTAACCAGAATGCACTTCTCGGCCTACTATGCAAAGCCCGATTTGCCTAATAAGCCAAGTTTTCATGAATTGTTTTTCGACTACACCCTAACCTAACCAAACCTAACTTTTTCGGCTACCTAACCTAACCTAACCTAACCTATAAAGATAAGTTAGGTTAGGTAGGGTTGGTTAGGTTCGGTCATATATCTACGTTAATTTTAACTCCAATAAAAAAAAATTGACCTCATAAGTAATGAAATGGGTAGCTTTATCATTTCATAAGAAAAAAAAATAGAGAAAATATATTAATTCAGGAAAACTTGGCTTATTAGGCAAATCGGGCCTTGCATAGTAGGCCGAGAAGTGCGTTCTGGCTACTAGGTACGACATATATATATATATATATATATATATATATATATATATATATATATATATATATATATATATATATATATATATATATATATATATATATATATATATATTTTGAATAGAAGTGTTTGTAGAAAGCCTATTGGTCCATATTTCTTGATGCTTCTATATTGGAGCGGAGTCTTGAGGTGGGTAGCACAACTGCACAACTATATTCTACCCACCTCAAGACTCCGCTCCAATATAGAAGCATCAAGAAATATATATATATATATATATATATATATATATATATATATATATATATATATATATATATATATATATATATATATATATATATATATATATATATATTTCTTGATACTTCTATATTGGAGCGGAGTCTTGAGGTGGGTAGAATATAGTTGTGCAGTTGTGCTATATATATATATATTGTAATATATATATATAATTGTAATATATATATGAAATATATATATATATAATTGTAATATATATATGTAATTGGCCTGTGTAATTGGCCAATTACACTGGATTAATCTTTGTGTTTGGATAGGAGATGCCTCGTATGGGCCAATAAGCCTTCTGCAGCCCCTATGTTTATCCCTTATGTATCACCCCCATGTTTTTCACCTTCATTGTATTATCACCTGACCTAATGCGGGTATAAAATCAACTAGTATTGTAAGATCTGTTCAATTGAGAATGAACCATGGAGGTTCGAAACGTCGTGCAAATTATACAAATAAGTGTAATACACTCTATAGTAAATGACTTCTTTTCTTCACCTTAAAAGTACGAAAATGAGTTTTGGAGAACTCCTATTTCAATTAAGCCCTGATGCTAAGAAAATAGTTAGAGGGATAGAAGCCCTAAACCAGAAAATAATAAATACAGAATATATATATATATATATATATATATATATATATATATATATATATATATATATATATATATATATATATATATAACTGAAAACTCACACCCCAGAAGTGACTCGAACCCATACTCCCACAACTGGTATGTACAGGGACGCCTTAATCCGCTTGACCATCACGACCGGACATAAGGAAGTGATAGCCGAGGCTATATGAACCACTTCCCCGCCGGCACTCGGATGGTAATCTTGGGCATAGCATTATATCAAATCACCTCATTCTTTGGGGCACACGTGAGGAACACAAATGCAAATACAGTTGTGGGAGTATGGGTTCGAGTCACTTCTGGGGTGTGAGTTTTCAGTTGTATATAGTCCTGGGGACCATTCAGGCTTGTTTGCATATATATATATATATATATATATCACCGAGTTTGAGGGATGCACCATCCCTCAAACACCGAGTTGAGTACAACTAGGTAAGCTCACCCACACACGCACGCACGCACGCACACAAAAAAATCTTCTTCTACTGAGAGGCGGGGCACAAGAACTGAAGCTCAACCCCACGTAAAAACAATTAGGGTTACTCCCCTCAAACACCGAGGTGAGTACAACAAGGTGAGCTCACACACATGCGCATCCGCGCACGCACACACCAGTGGCAGTGATGTGGTGGAGGCTGACTCCATACACAGTTTCAAATGTAGATATGGAGCCCAGTAGGCTCAGGAATGATGATAGAGCCCTGTAGGCTCAGGAATGATGATAGAGCCCAGTAGGCTCAGGAATGATGATAGAGCCCAGTAGGCTCAGGAATGATGATAGAGCCCAGTAGGCTCAGGAATGATGATAGAGCCCAGTAGGCTCAGGAATGGTGATAGAGCCCAGTAGGCTCAGAAATGATGATAGAGCCCAGTAGGCTCAGAAATGATGATAAAGCCCAGTAGGCTCAGGAATGATGATAGAGCCCAGTAGGCTCAGGACTGATGATAGAGCCCAGTAGGCTCAGGAATGATGATAGAGCCCAGTAGGCTCAGGAATCTGTACACCAGTTGATTGACAGTTGAGAGGCGGGACCAAAGAGCCAAAGCTCAACCCCCGCACGCTCAAATCGGTGAGTACAAATAGGTGAGTACACCAAAGAAACATTCATCAACTGAGAGGCAGGGACCAAGAACTGAAGCTCAACCCCCATTTAAGCACAATTAGGGTTACACACCTCAAACACTGATGCCTAACACTGATAATCACATTAAATCACTGATAATCATATTTAATGAATAGACAAAGCATGTTCCTAGATAACATATCTGATAAGAACCACTATTACATCAAGATCATAGTACGATAACAGGTGTCTTGCCCTGTCAATCAGGTCACTACTACAGACTGTGATGGGGAGAGTTCCCAGGACGCTAACTGGTGACCATGGTGTTCAGTCTGTGATGGTGGAGAGTTCCCAGGACGCTAACTGGTGACCATGGTGTACAGTCTGTGATGGTGGAGAGTTCCCAGGACGCTAACTGGTGACCATGGTGTACAGTCTGTGATGGTGGAGAGTTCCCAGGACGCTAACTGGTGACCATGGTGTACAGTCTGTGATGGTGGAGAGTTCCCAGGACGCTAACTGGTGACCATGGTGTACAGTCTGTGATGGTGGAGAGTTCCCAGGACGCTAACTGGTGACCATGGTGTACAGTCTGTGATGGTGGAGAGTTCCCAGGACGCTAACTGGTGACCATGGTGTACAGTCTGTGATGGTGGAGAGTTCCCAGGACGCTAACTGGTGACCATGGTGTACAGTCTGTGATGGTGGAGAGTTCCCAGGACGCTAACTGGTGACCATGGTGTACAGTCTGTGATGGTGGAGAGTTCCCAGGACGCTAACTGGTGACCATGGTGTACAGTCTGTGATGGTGGAGAGTTCCCAGGACACTAACTGGTGACCATGGTGTACAGTCTGTGATGGTGGAGAGTTCCCAGGACACTAACTGGTGACCATGGTGTACAGTCTGTGATGGTGGAGAGTTCCCAGGACACTAACTGGTGACCATGGTGTACAGTCTGTGATGGTGGAGAGTTCCCAGGACGCTAACTGGTGACCATGGTGTACAGTCTGTAATGGTGGAGAGTTCCCAGGACGCTAACTGGTGACCATGGTGTACAGTCTGTGATGGTGGAGAGTTCCCAGGACGCTAACTGGTGACCATGGTGTACAGACTGTGATGGTGGAGAGTTCCCTTGAACTCTAAAAGAAATTCTTAAAGAAATTCACACAAATCAAGCAATGTAACTACAAGCTGTGATTGTGGATACAAACGTAAACAAAAAATATTTTTTTTAATAAGTTATGAAAAAGAAAGAAAGCGTTTAATGGGCTCGATCTGGAGACTGTCAGGACTCCGGCAGTCGTCCCAACAACCTGGCCACGACTCTTCACATTCGTTAATACCCCATCAGTTCTCTCTCTCTCTCTCTCTCTCTCTCTCTCTCTCTCTCTCTCTCTCTCTCTCTCTCTCTCTCTCTCTGTTCCGGCCACACTTAGCCAGTAACCGGGTTCTTTACTTGATACACTGTATATGGGGCCTTAGTGCATCTTCTTACATGATCTCACCCAGAGTCATCGGTAAGTTATCCAGAACTGACAGTAACTGACTGTAATAATAAATCGTGAAAGGAAAAAGGTGGTAAACAAAACTAATCAAAACCTTCACCAAGTGTACTTCATAAATATATATACATGTATATACATATCATCACACCGCTAGTGTCACTTCTGCAGATGGCACTGTAAAGCTCACACAGTCTTCTTTTCCCGGTGACTGAACTTTGTCTTCTATTATACACCACTCAAGTGTCCATCCCAGAGTCTGTCTTCGATGGTCCTCACACCAGCGAGTTCACCTTACTCAGTAAAACATGGACCAGTCCTACACAATATCGTCACGGTGTCCAAAACACCACTTATACTTTCCAGCAACACACTGGCAGAAGTCTCCAGCAACACACTGGCAGAAGTCTCCAGCAACACACTGGCAGAAGTCTCCAGCAACACACTGGCAGAAGTCTCCAGCACAGACGTACAACAAGCCTTAACAGACTCAATCTGGCCATCCTGGGGCACGTCGGTCCAATCATCAATACTTCGCTAAGTATCTCCAGACATCTCACTGTCTATACCGACTCGGTCACTTGTTCCCACTGGAACACGTCATTATGGTCGGTTGTGGCAGGGGGCGCTCACAGATGGCGTTGTCATTGTCACACCTTCCTCAACAGATGGTGTTGTCATTATCACACCTTCCTCAACAGACGGTGTTGTCATTGTCACACCTTCCTCAACAGATGGTGTAGATATCGTCACAATAGGTATAATGAGGTAAACAATAGTAAATGTGAAGCTAACACATGTGAGATGATGAACAAATTTAACAAATGGTATTCACTAAACGGGTGATGGTAATGACAATATGTATAGATCACTATATTGTACAGTCTGTAATTTTAGCAATACTACAGATATGATATGAAACGTAAGTATTATATAAAAAAAAATTGCAAGGGTGCAAATTTAGTAAATCTATCACAGTCCCTAGAATTTCGGACATAGCATAAAATAAATCAGTAAAAACAAATGCGGTAAATACTAAACAATAAAGAAGAAGTAAGCTAACATATATAACTCGAATAAGCAATTAACAAATTATATGGAATAATTAGGTGAAAAGGATGAAGGTTTTGGACGGTTTTTTTAGTATAAAAGTTTGCAATAACAGTACCTTGAGGTTATCTTGAGGGGCTTCCGGGGCTTAGCGTCCCCGCGGCCCGGTCGTCGACCAGGCCTCCTGGTTGCCGGACTGATCAACCAGGCTGTTGGACGCGGCTGCTCGCAGCCTGACGTATGAGTCACAGCCTGGTTGATCAGGTATGTAAATACCTGTAAAACACATAAATTTCCTTTTAATGAGGAATTATTCCAAGAAGACATTTACATAGATCCACAATCTTTATTCGTGTAGACCTTCTCATACAGGCAGTTCCACCTCATATTACTGTATTGTATATATACATTTATGTATGGTTGCCCACTTAGATATGGACTGAGATGCATCTCTAGATTTAGGTTGATACTTCGTCAAGTAGTATAAAGGACAGATGTTGGATTAGTAAACAAAGTTTTTTCCTATATAATATTTGTTATTCATGGTAATGTCCCGCTAGGTAATGCATTAACTCGTCCAACGTCAGTCCCTTAGCTCTTTTACTGCAAAAACTAGATAATAAATCAGATAGTTAAATATTTCCGACGTGAACATGAAAAACACCAGATTATTCATCCGAGGTTTAGGTGATGCATAATATCAATGTGCTATTTTTCTTCTAGCTAATGTAAACAGATACATGGGGGTTGTGCATCTATGATGGTTTCCCATTATCGAGTAATGGCTGCCTCTATGAGTAATGAGATCCCGCTAAAACACGGGTCGGGGACTTTGTGCTAAAATGACATGATCCTCGGACGTCAATGTTAAGAAACAAGTTAACGCTAATTGCTCCTAAAATAAAGAATACACTTCTCTCAGCGCCAAGAATTAATATATGAGATAAAGCCTCACATGCTGTAGTAGAATTAACACCCTCATTTTTTTTTATCACAGATTGAAAAACTTGATACAATTAATTTAAAACCTCACTTAATTTCTTTGAAAAAATGGTGCTGTTTAAATTTTTATTTAACAACGATATCAGCCTCAATTATTTCGGAGAAACTGGGCCGAGTTCTGTACTTTGTTTTCAAGTTCAAGAGAGTGGGAAATCCTAGTTCACAAAGGTAGGTTGTTGGAAAGGCAGCATTATTTTGTCGCTTCCACATGTGCAATTTTAAAAGCCTTTACAGTTCATGACAACCAAAATGATGAGAGATCTGTCTTGTTCTGGTATTCACTGCGTGTTTCACTGTTGGAGCAAAGTTCAGAAAGTTCCTCTTCCAGTCGTTCAGGCTCTTCAGACATCAGAAAGTTGACAGTTGAAGGGATTTACATCCCAGATGATAGTGTGTGAATCAAGCTCTGGAAAATTATCAGAGAATCTCCTTTTGACTTTGATGAGTTGCGTTGTAAGTGACTCCTTGATGTCACAAAGACAGATCCTCACAGTCTTCCAAAAACTCTGCTGTTTTTGTAATGCGATTATCTAGTTATATTTCACTTTCTCGTTCCTGTACAACAGCTTGGGTTTAAATGCTGAGAAAAAATTTCAAGCTAAAATGACACTTATGTTTTTCCTTGCAATTTCTTGTTCAATAAATTCACACAATCAGAGATGTCAACTAAAAATGCAAGATCTGCAAGCCAAGTGGATGTTCTCAACGTGTCAGCAAGGGCATGGTTTTTACGCACCAGAAAGATTTCTAGTTCAATTCTGAGAGCTCACACTCGACTGAGGACATTTGTATGGGAAAGTTACCATACTTGAGTGTGAAAAAGAAGGACTGAATATTAAGCCTCCCTATAGTCACATAAATCACGAAAGAGCCGCGTGTTTAGTACATGACCTTTGACAACATTGATAATATTGATTACTTTATACATGACAGCTTCCAGTCCAAGTTCCAACAGCTTCACAAACAATGTCAGGCGATGGATCATATAGTGGGTAAATACGATTTTTTACTTTTGCTTTTTGCCTGAGGCCGAGAGGTCACTGAGGCGACCCAACATTGCTGGAGCTCCATCAACAGACACCAGTACAACCTTCCCACTTTTAACCATCACTGGGTGTGTTGAAGTATGCATCAACCTTGTTGAAAACATTATTAATCACGCGATCTCTCAAGACAAGAGGAAAGCGGAAAAACATTTATTTATCAATTGTATTTGAACCCCTGTATCGAGCAGGTACCATCAGATGCGACTTGCTAATGACATATACAGTCTCACGAAGATGAATAACAAAATGTTTGTTCTCTGTGATTGAAAAACTCTCTTGTTTCCTCACATTTTCTATTAAGATAGAAATTATCTCTTTCACAAGTCTTGTAGACAAAGTCTTGAGTCTTGTAGACGAAGTGTCCCTAACGAGTTACTTTGCAATCTCTGCGTTTTGACATCTCATTCCAAATTCTCAAAGTATTTCCGAGGTTTTGAAAACATCCGCGAGTACAAATTTTCCAAGTGTTTCTTCAGCTGTTTTTTATAAAGGCAGAGAGAGAGAGAGAGAGAGAGAGAGAGAGAGAGAGAGAGAGAGAGAGAGAGAGAGAGAGAGAGAGAGAGAGAGAGAGAGAGAGAGATGAGAGAGAGAGAGAGAGAGAGAGAGAGAGAGAGAGAGAGAGAGAGAGAGGAGAGAGAGAGAGAGAGAGAGAGAGAGAGAGAGAGAGAGAGAGAGAGAGAGAGAGAGAGAGAGAGAGAGAGAGAGAGAGAGAGAGAGAGAGAGAGAGAGAGAGAGAGAGAGAGAGAGAGAGAGAGAGAGAGAGAGAGAGAGAGAGAGAGAGAGAGAGAGAGAGAAAGAGAGAGAGAGAGAAATAGAGAGACAGAGAGAGAAGAAAGAGAGAGAGAAGAGAAGAGATAGATGGAAGAGAGAGGAGAGAGAGAGAGAGAAGAGGGAGAGAGAAGAAGAATAGAGAGAAGAAGAAGAGAGATAGAAGAGAGAGGGAAGAAAAAGTGAATGGCCAATGACTTAGTGTTGGGTTTCGACAGTAACCATCCCATGGTTGTGAACGATCCGGTTGAAGAGGTGGTAAGACCTGTAGTAGCAGTGCAAACCTTTATCCTAGACACAGTTGAGATTCAATGACTTATCTGACCCTATACCTACCTCACGGGTTGCTGAGAGCACTCCAGAGAACTCTCTGGACTCAACTCCCGAACCGAAACACTGGACTAACGCGACATGGATAACTGAGGAAGAGAATGAACCTCAAGAGCAAGCACCCACAGATACCCTAGAGTCTGGCACGATGGCAGGTAACCTGTACTTGCGGAATGATAAGCTGCGGTGCTCATGGAACCGACCAAGAACTCCCCAGACTTCGGAGACATGTGCACAGGTTGTAGTGTCCTCAATGTTCCGAGCCACGCTTATGAAAACACCCCATTATGGACATTGCAGGCTTGTAAATGTTATTCCTCGTTTAGCACAATGGTTCTTAGGTGTATTTTATATATTCCTCATGTTTGTAATGAGAGAGGTGACCAAGAACCAGTGGACAGACAAGCAGTTGATAGCACCCATAAGCATGGTGGAGCGGAATCAAGGACAGGACAATCGCCCAACGATTATCGTGGAAGAAGGAAAGGACCATGAAGTAATTGAGGATGTTGATAGTGAAATAAATGGTGTATCGAGTGGCAGGTCTAGACAGGTTGATGTTACGTGTATTACTAGTGGGTCTAGTGCCAAAATTATACGAAGTGTTGGCAGCCCTGAACATAAGAACAAAGGCAACTGCAGAAGGCCTATTGGCCCATACCAGGCAGCTCCTATTTATAACCACCCAATCCCACTCATATACATGTCCAACCCATGCTTGAAACAATCGAGGGACCCCACCTCCACAATGTTACGCGGCAATTGGTTCCACAAATCAACAACCCTGTTACTGAACCAGTATTTACCCAAGTCTTTCCTAAATCTAAACTTGTCCAATTTATACCCATTGTTTCGTGTTCTGTCATGTGTTGATACTTTTAATACCCAATTAATATCCCCTTTGTTATGTCCATTCACCCACTTGTAAACCTCTATCATGTCACCCCTAACTCTTCGCCTTTCCTGTGAATGCAACTTAAGCTTTGTTAATCTTTCTTCATATGAAAGATTTCTAATTTGGGGAATTAACTTAGTCATCCTACGCTGGACATGTTCAAGTGAATTTATATCCATTCCATAATATGGCGACCAAAACTGAACTGCATAATCTAAATGGGGCCTAACTAGAGCAAGATATAGCTTGAGAACCACACCAGGTGTCTTGTTACTAACGCTGCGATTAATAAATCCAAGTGTCCGATTTGCCTTATTACGAACATTTATGCATTGATCCTTTTGTTTTAAATTCTTACTAATCATAACTCCCAGATCCCTTTCGCAATTCGACTTCGCAATCTCAACACCATCTATAGAGCTCGTATCTTGTAACCCTATCATCTTTACCTAACCTCAGAACTTTACATTTATCAGCATTAAACTGCATCTGCCAATCCTTCGACCATTTCAAAACCCTATCTAGATCAACTTGAAGTGATAGTGAGTCCTTCTCCGAATTAATTTCCTTACCGATTTTCGTATCATCGGCAAATTTGCAAATGTTGCTACTCAAACCTGAATCTAAATCATTTATATATATTATAAACAACAGAGGTCCCAGGACAGAGCCTTGAGGCACCCCACTTACAAGGTTTTCCCACTCTGACTTGATTCCATTTATACTAACTCTCTGTTTCCTTTGGTATAGCCATGCCCTAATCCAGCTTAATATAGCACCCCCAATACCATGAGACTCTATCTTTTTAATCAGTCTTTCATGTGGCACTGTATCAAAAGCTTTGCTAAAGTCAAGGTACACAACATCGCAATCCATACCACTATCAACTGCCTAAACAATGCTAGAATAAAAAGATAACAAATTTGTTAAACATGAACGGCCATTTATAAAACCATGTTGCGACTCAATTATTAATTTATGTTTCTCAAGATGAAGACGAATTTTATTTGCTATTATAGATTCGAGTAACTTTCCCACAATAGACGTTAGGCTAATTGGTCGATAGTTAGACGCAAGTGATCTATCTCCTTTCTTAAAAACTGGTATCACATTAGCAACTTTCCAAAACTCTGGCACTCTGCCTGACCCTATTGATTTATTAAATATGGTTGACAGTGGGTCAGAAAGCTCCTCTTTGCATTCTAAACGCACCCTGGCAAACACTTCATCCGGCCCTGGGGATTTGTTTGGTTTGAGTTTTACTATTTGTTTAAGAACATCCTCCCTGGTAACTGCTAAACTCGTCAACCTGTCCTCGTCCCCACCCACATAGACTTGTTTGGCTGAAGGCATATTGTTAAGTTCCTCTTTAGTAAATACAGATACAAAATATTTATTAAAATTACTACTCATCTCTTCATCACTATCTGTTATTTCACCTGTCTCAGTTTTTAATGGACCTATCCTTTCCCTAGTCTTAGTACGATATAACTGAAAAAACCCTTTAGGATTTGTCTTTGCTTGCCCTGCTATGCGAACTTCATAGTTTCTTTTTGCTTTCCTTATCTCTTTTTTAACATTTCTAACCAGTTGTACGAATTCCTGTTCTAAAGTGACCTCCCCATTTTTAATCCTTTTGTACCAAGCTATCTTTTTACCTATAAGGTTCTTCAAATTCTTTGTTATCCACTTTGGGTCATTAGTATTCGATCTATTCAATTTGTATGGTATACTACGTTCCTGTGCTTTGTTTAGAATATTCTTAAATAAGTTATATATTGAATCCACATCGAAATCCCCATTTAAGTCACCTATCGCTGGGTTCATGTCTCGCTCCAAGACCGGCCCACACCCCATACCCAAGACATTCCAATCAATTTGACCCAAAAAATTTCTTAGGCTATTAAAATCAGCTTTTCGAAAATCTGGCACTTTAACAGAATTTTCTCCTACATGTCTATTCCATTCTATGCTAAATCTGATTTCTTTGTGATCACTGTTCCCTAGCTCACTCCCTATTTCGATGTCATTAATTTGTGTTTCCCTGTTAGTTAACACTAAATCTAAAATATTATTTTCTCGTGTTGGTTCCTTAATGTGTTGCGTAAGAAAGCAATCGTCAATTAATTCTAGAAAATCTTCTGCTTCACTATTCCCTGTTTTGTTCAACCAGTTTATTCCACTAAAATTAAAGTCACCCATGACATAAATACTGTTAGATCTAGATGCTCTAGATATTTCATCCCATAGATGCTTTGCTTCCATTCTGTCTAAATTTGGTGGCCTATATATAACTCCTATTATAATATTATTAGCTTTTTCGTTTAATTCTATCTAAATAGTTTCTGTGTGTGGCTCAGTTTTGATTCCTTCTTTGAGACTACATTTCAAATTGTCCCTAACATATATGGCTACTCCACCTCCTTGTCTAATATATCTATCTGTGTGAAATAGTTTAAATCCATTTATTTGATATTCAGCTAATAGTTCCCTATTTTCTACATTCATCCACGTTTCGGTAAGTGCAATAATATCTATATTTTCTGTGCAGACAAGAGCATTTAATTCGTTAATTTTATTTCTTAGACTTCTACTGTTAGTGTAATATACCCTAAGTGAATTGTTATTTTGAGTCCCTTCTCTTTCCCTGATCATTTTGCCAATTCCTTTCTCCTCCAAACACATACTTTTATTATCTTCTTTCTCCAAATCAATTCCCATACCTCTATCGACTAACAGTTTAAACCCAAACAAACACCTCTAACCACTTCTTCCAACGAGTTCGCAACAGCAACAACCCCAGCCCTCGATAGATGCACCCCATCACGAGTATACATTTCATTTCTTCCATAGAAGTGTTCCCAGTTGTCTATGAAAGATATTGCATTTGATTTGCAATATCTTTCCAGCCGGCAATTGACACCAAGTGCCCTCGACATCCATTCATTTCCCACTCCCTTTCTTGGAAGAATGCCACATATGATCGGGATTCCTCCCTTGCTCCTAACTAATTCAATGGCTGTCCTGAATCTCTGTATTAGTTCCTCACTCCTAACTTGCCCAACATCATTACCCCCTGCACTAATACAAATAATAGGTTTGTTTCCATTTCCCGTCATAATATCATTCATGTTTCCAACAATATCACCAATTCCAGCTCTCGGATAGCAAACCCTTAATCTGTTCCCCCTATCTCTGGCACAAAACGTTCTGTCTAAATACCTCACCTGGGAATCTCCTACAACCAAAATTCGCTTCGATTCTCCCTTTTCCTTTCGAGCAGTTTGAGGAACCTGCGCTTCAATGTTCCTCGTTGCTTTGCCTCCTCTTTGAACAACAGGTTCACCACAGCACTCGTCCTCTAATACGTCAAATGTATTAAAAGTCCTTAGGTGTAGGCTATTAGTTGTCGGTTTTGCCAAGGACTTCTTAAGACCCCTGTCTTTCACAACTTGCCAAGACGAGGTCTTCTTAATACTGGTCCCGTCAGTCCTTTTTAATGAGGTCCCGTCAACACTGGCCTCCTCCTTCGTTTCCTCCCGAAGTCTCAGCCATCATACCTCCTCCCGCAGGGAATCATTCTCTGCTCTCAGAGCTCCAACCAGACTCACCAAATCCTTCACTAATCCTTCCATTATTGCAATAATAATGTTAATGGAAATATCTCGGAAAGTACAAGCAGTACTTTCTTATGAAAGGTTTATCACCTTTACCCCCCCCCCCTGTGTAATCTTCATATATATATTTATTGGTGATGGTAATATTTATAGTATTAAGTTTTGACTTTATTTCCTTTCCCCTTTTAATTTACTTGCGTTACGGATCACATCCCTTGAAAACCACTACTGGCTTGGGGCCGGATACCCTTCCTCTAACAATGTCAGAGTACGAACCCAGTTGCGATCCGAGAGGGCCGTAACAGTTGCACAACTCTCAGAACAAGATTTCTTGGTTGGCACAGCACAGTGGTTAAGGAGTGAATTTTATATTTGATAAACCTTTCATAAGATACAAGTTTAAGCAAGTAATTATGACATTGACCTAAGGCCGCTGATCTCACACTGCGGTGACATTTGATACATCTAGAAATTCACTTCAAGTGAGATTGTACCTCTGAAATCCTCTGCAAGTCACCACCGCTGATTCGTAGTGGATTATCCTATTGATGTATATATCACGTTAGTGTGATTTCTGTGTGTATCTGAAGTTGGGGCGTACAGTACAGGACCACTTTGACCTTCCACCTGAGTGCTTATGGGTCATACATAAGAACTTGGACTGGCATGAGCAGGGGCCTCTAGACTTCCTGTGGTTTCAGTGGAAATCTTGTTGTATGACTTTCACAAGACCTCGGTAGTACAGTTTTAGAGTATGCATCTGGCAATGCCTTGGTCACAGGTTTGCATTGTCTCACAACCTCAATGGATTTTCTTATTGATATATATCACGTTATTGTGATTTCTGTGTGTATGTAATAGGGTATATATTAAGGGGCGGGGTGCACAAGTTCTCAACTTCCTCAAACACTTTTAAATTTTGGGGGCATAATCTACATGGTAAATGATCCAACCTTTCCTAATGGATCAATACCATAACTTGAATAGGAAATAACGACAATTCGTTTTTCAACTTAAAATCGAAAATTTCAAAATTTCAAATTCCTAAAACAAATTCAATATTTATCCAATTTCGACTTTATTCATTGTGGGCTCATAATAGCAAATAACGTTCATTTTCCTCCATTACAATTATAGTAACAGGGAGTATAGTTTACTGTAAAAAAAGTCAATGTGGCCTTCAAAATATGCTCAAAATTTAGATGCAAAAAATTTATTACTCGAAAAGGTATTGGTTTATGAATAATCTATTTGAGGGAAACCTTAGAACTAAAAACTTTGCACACAATATGTAAAAAATGGTGAGAATCGCTTGAAAGCTGAATTTGGAGTAGGGTCTCAAAGTTGAAATTCTTGTTCATACATTAAAAATTAAGGTAAACTTCTCGACAATAAATAAAATAGTTCGAACTGATGTCATATCTTGTAAGTTTTAATAAATATTTCTTGGCATTCCTACTCGAATTCGTGAAAGTTGGAGGTCAATATGTATTGAAATGAAGTCATGAAAAAAATAACCCCCCAAAAGCAAAATATTGGGATAATTATTATAGGTTAGAGGATATATAAATATACTTTATGTATATGTTATAGCCCTCAACTGGTCCCCATTTAGCAAAACACAAGCTAAAGAGACAAAGAAAATAGAATTTGAAATCTGTTAATAACTTGGCAAAAAAAAAAAAATAGTTAACGTTACAGGTTCTGCCACCTTTGGCTGAATTACATGTTGACCAAATTGGTTCTAACGTCACATATTTAGTGACGGATTTGAGTTCTCCAGGATGGAGAGGCAAAGATAAAATCAGATTATATACAAAGTATACAAATACAAAAATAAATAATATAAAAATGCCCTCCTCCAGCCAAAAAAAATAGTTTTTGGACATTAATGGAACTAGCAGATATTAGCACTGGGCAATGTATTTACATGATATATATTAAAATAATGCAACATAATGTACTTACTCCTTATTACTTGTGTTAAATTTTCCCTCTCCAGGTAGCAAGTAGCAATCCGAGGAAGGCACCAGCTGCATATCTACTTTGTAGACCCTCCTTACTACTACTCTTCTCCTTTGTGCGCCAGACAGGTGCTTGCTTCTCTTAATCATTCCATTATTCATGAGTTCCACTAAGTAGGTGTTATTCTTATCATCAGTACTGGTTGTGCACTTTTTTTTTAGAAATTCGTATAAAATCCATTTCTTAACACATTGGGATGAAATTTTCACGATGCTGATGACAAATAACGTGAGATTTGTTTAACAGTTGTCACTTTATTTCATTCTAGCAGTACCCGCCATACGTTGCTGCGGCTCAGTCTAGTTAAATGGAAAAGAAAGAAAAGAGATAGTGCATGTTTTTAATGTTTAATTTCACAATGCTTGTGGGTATACAATATTTTGTTGTTGTTTCATTGTTCGTGGTGATATAGAGATTGTCTGGTGTGCCGACTCTAGAACACGCAACATATAGTTGTTCTTATGAGAAGCATTCCGTGTCTAGATATAAACTGCACAATTCTAAAGATTGGGCCTGAGAATTGTTGATGGTGATTGCAAACGTCAATCGACTTGGAAATAACAATATTTTAAATTGAAATGGAATATCTGTTGGAATCACAGGAATGCGAGGAATGAGGACATCTTCACTTTTGAAAGGTCCTGTCAAGATTGTTGCTGCTACGACGTTGCTGATTAATTTTTTTACTGCAAGGTGCGTGGCGTTGCAGAGCTTTAGCTGATTGATATTTCGCAACATGATAATTGGCACGCAGATTTTCAATTGCCGTACGTGTGATGGTATCCCTGGCAGATCGAGTGAATTAAAAAATTCTGTTGGATAACTAACTGCTTCATCCACTTCCTCAACAGTATCGAAGGACTTGTATCGAGGAATTACAGGTAATGTTTGCCTGAAATCTCTTGCTTGCAATATTAATGCGTTCCCAAATGGTCTGATGTTTCCACGCAAATCTTGCAATGATCGATTAAGAGCCTCGAGCGATTTTGTGTGGGCCATTGTGCATTCATTCCAAACAATAAGTTTACATTTCTTAAATACTTTTCCCATGCCGGATGCTTTGGAAATGTTGCATTTAGGAGTTTTAATGAATTGCATGTTCAATGGCAATTTCAAAGCGGAAGTTGCAGTTCTTTCACCTTTTAACAATGTCGTAGCTATTCCGGACGATGCAAGAGCTAATGTTATGCCATTTTGGGGTCGAAAGGCTGCCAGAATCAATCTAATTAGGAAGGTTTTACAATTGCTTTTTGAGCATCTAAGAAAATTTCTCCAACCCCGTTTTTGACAGTTTGAATTATTTGATTGTAAATGAATTTTCACTCAAGCGTTAGCTTAGGAAAATTTGATTGCACATACAACAACAGATCACCCATGTTGTAATTTGTTTCACAACGCAATTCTACATAGAACAAAGCCGCAGTAGGTCGATTCGGCAATGGCATTTCTAATTGATTTAGAACTTTGCGATTTCTAAGCACAAACCTTGAATCATTATCAACGCTTCGTTTTAGATTTCTGCTGTGAAATCCATGTTCATATTTGAATTTTCCTTGCGTATTCGACGGATAATATCTTCAGCCATGTGCGATTTATATTCTCCCATAACTCAGTTGGAGATGAAGGAGAGTAGGCAATCAACATAATTGCACATAATGCACGAATTTGATTTGTATGTGACGTGTTGGACGTCACTAATGCATACATCCCAGTGTCGTTCGTTCTCCAATAAATTCAGAGCTTGACATGCACTACAGAAAGTGGCATGTGTGACGCCGTTGACAAATCTCAATAGCTGAAAAGACGTTGGACCGGACACATTTACCGACAGCGTGCAAAGAAAGAAACATTCATCTTGAATGGGATGCATGGTGTACAGTCTGACAATTGTAGTTTGAATATGCCAGGTTGTCCGTCGACTCGCTCTCCTTGTTTGCGTCGTTCAAAGTATTTTCTACTGGCATTCCATGTGTAATACGTAGGCACTTCCGAATACAGCAGTGTTTTTGCAAACGCGTCATTTTGACATAATGTGAAGAAAGCTGTTAACTTTGTAGCCAGTGGATTCATAGATGATTGTTGCACATTTGCAACTGTGAAATAAACGTGTAGTCCATTTTCTAGTTAAAAAAAAAATACTAAGGAAATATTTATATTCAAATGCAGATCAATCGACTCAGCTTAAGTTCACCGCCAATTGCACTGACAAATAAGAAACAGTTAAAAATAAAACGAGAAAAAAGCTATACCCACGAAATGAACGAAATGGTAAAAAACACAGCTCAATTCAAATGCAACGTCACACAAAATAATTAAATTAAAATGAAAACAAATAAAAATTTATGAAAATTAAATTTATCAATGCAATCAGAAACATTGAAATGGAATCGTAACATATTTTGTATATCGTATGTTGCTCTTACGTGCAACAGATGGCACTGTTTTTCATAAACGCATGTTCTTACCTGTCACAGGTGTGGCATCTATATAGTAGGTATATAAAAACATGCAAGTATTCGAATGGAACGTTGTGTCAAAATTTCAAAGAAATTGGTGAAGAACTTTGGGAAATTACAGTGAGTGTTGCTCTCACGTCCAACAGATAGCGAAGTTTAAAAAAAAAAAGCATGTTTTTCCTATCACAGGTGAGGCATGTATATAGTAGATATATAAAAAGACACGCCTATTCGAATGCAACGTTGTGTCAAAATGTGTCATATGTGTCAAAATGAAACCTCTTTTCCGTTGTGTCATCGGTAAAGAGGGTGCGAAGATTTCCCTCAAATGAAAAACACATGAAAAACACAGTTTTTTTTAGAAAAGCATGTTTTTTTTTTTACCTTTACAGACGTGATATGTATATAATACGTATAAAAACTTGGCCGGATTCGAATGGAACATTGTGTGAAAATTTCAAAGCAATTGATGAAGAACTTTCGGAGATTAGCGATTTTGAACAAACGAACATTTCCATATTAAACAAGGGATATATTTATATCTTATTTAGGAAAGACATGGACAAATACAAGGGTGAGAACATTGTGCCATTTCTTTGCTGCTTATGTATATGCCTTTTGGAGTTGATTTCGTGTCTAAGTGGCAGTTAATGATTGATTCATCATAGGTCAAAATAAATAGGAGATACTGTTTGTCTCAATAAGCCTTCTGCAATTTCATTCATATGTTTAATATAAAAAAAATTAACTGACGGTTTGGTAGAATTAATAAATCTTTGAAAATAGGATTTATTTATAAATCATTGAAAATGGGATTAAATTTGCAATCACTGAAAACGGAATTGCCGCAGTAACTAGAATTAGGGATGACAGTAGAAAGCTGTTTAATCACTACGGAAAAATTTACTAAGATGGAAGGGTGCTGTCAATAATATTGTTACAAATGAGGACTTGCTCTGTAGGGTCAATGTTTAAGGTAAGGGAGTACCAATTAATGGGGTTAGGTAAGGTTCGGTCCCGAGTGAAAACAATTCCCCGCAAAGAATAAATAATAATCGTCTATCGTCTAGAAACAGATAACCTACCCATAATCAAAATGGATAATGGAAACTCCAGCTTTAGAATACCTATATATATATAATTTGTTACACACTGAAATCACACTAACGTGATACATCAAATGAACAAATCCAAAAGGGCCGTGACGAGGATTCGAACCTGCGTCCAGGAGCATCCCAGACACTGCTTTAATCGTCTGAGCTACGACAGGGTAAAAGGGTTGAAACCGAAGTTCTACTGAATCTTACTGGATCTCGTAGATCCCGAAGTTCAGTAGAACTTCGGTTTCAACCCTTTTACCCTGTCGTAGCTCAGTCGATTAAGGCAGTATCTGGGATGCTCCCAGACACAGGTTCGAATCCTCGTCACGGCCCTCGTGGATTTGTTCATATAATTTGTTAACCGTAATCCCGCCAAGTACAACAAATACATTACCATCTCGATGTTACGTTACCTCACTGAATCTACATAGATAGGAAGCGAGAGTGCATACAGCAACACTAGAGGTAAGGTCTACTTTCTTTAAGGACAGAATTAAACACATAATAATTTTAATATGCAACACTGTTCACTAGGCCACCCCAAAAAGTAAACACCTGGGGACAAAACACTGGCCTAGGGAACACAAATCAAATACATTTCGAATACTTACCGGCAGGTTACAATAATGGTATAGTACTTAACCTGATATCACAAAGATTAAGGAGATAAGAGGACACAAGGAAGAAGGTAAAAGGGAGAGAGAGATCCCACAGCACGCGCTCCAGACCGCTTGGTGTTTTGTTAGTGAAGAAAGCTCTCTCACCACGTGGCTGTTGCCTGAATCCTTAAACTGATCGTACAGTAACATTTACTAATCCTCCAATACAATATTTACTTGTCACTAGTTAGTTCTAAACATAACTAACATCCTAGCTTTACACTACACTAACATTAATTGTCGCAGATTATTACAACTCTGTGAGCATCAAGGTGTTCCTACGCCTGGCAGGGAAACGGTACTACTATTTACCAGGCTGAGGTTACAAGTCCTCTTGAATATAAGACTGCCAGATATTTTACTCCCTCCCAAACCCAACCTATCTATTAATTGTCTATATAATTATCTAGTCAGTGTCCCACAAATCAGTCCAAATCTCAGTCAGTCAGGTTAAGGAGGCCACTGGATGGATGACCATGTGGCCAGCCAACACCCTTGGCTAGGGTGACCTATCTCCCTCTGGAGAGTTGTTTGAACCTATCTCCCACTATAGGAGTAATATGGCCTATATCCCCAGTAGCGTTATTATGTTCTATCATCCTTTGCAGGGTTATTATAGCCTATTACCCTCTGAAGGGTTATTATAGCCTGTCACACGCTGGAGGGTTATTATTGCATTTAACCCTCTGGAGAGTTATCATGGCCTATCAACCTATTAGGGTTATTAATGCTTATCACTCTCTGGAAGGCAATTAAGGCCTATCACCCTTTGGAGGGTTATCATTGACCTTTAGGAGGACTGTCACTGTCTATCATCCTCTGGAAAATGTTGTAGCCTATATCCCTCTGGAGGGTTATTATGGCCTATCACCAACTGGAGATCTATTAAGGAAAATCACCATAAGAAGGGTTATTGTGCCCTGTCACTCACTGGAGGTTATTATAACCTATCATACGCTGGAGGATTATTACAGCTTAGCTTTGGAGGCATATTATGGTCTATCACCTTTTGGAGAGTTATTTAAGCCAATAACTCTCTAGAAGGCTATTATTAATAACCCTCCAGAGGGTGGTAGGTCATAATAACCCTCTGGAGGGTTATTATGACCTATCATCCTGTGGAGGGTTATTATGGCCTATCATCCTCTGGAGGGTTATTATAACCTATCATCCTCTGGAGGGTTATTGTAACCTATCACCCTCTGGAGGGTTATTATGACCTATCACCCTCTGGAGGGTTATTATAACCTATCACCCTCTGGAGGGTTATTATAACCTACCACCCTCTGGAGGGTTATTATAACCTATCACCCTCTAGAGAGTTATTATGACCTATCACCCTCTGGAGGGTTATTATGACCTACCACCCTCTGGAGGGTTATTATAACCTATCACCCTCTAGAGAGTTATTATGACCTATCAACCTCTGGAGGGTTATTATGACCTACCAGCCTCTGAAGGGTTATTATGACCTATCAACCTCTGGAGGGTTATTATGACCTATCAACCTCTGGAGGGTTATTATTATGACCTATCAACCTCTGGAGGGTTATTATGACCTATCAACCTCTGGAGGGTTAATATTATTACCTATCAACCTCTGGTGGGTTAATATTATGATCTATCAACCTCTGGAGGGTTAATATTATTACCTATCAACCTCTGGTGGGTTAATATTATAACCTATCAACCTCTGGTGGGTTAATATTATAACCTATCAACCTCTGGAGGGTTAATATTATAACCTATCAACCTCTGGAGGGTGATTATTATGACCTATCAACATCTGGAGGGTTAATATTATGACCTATCAACCTCTGGATGGTTAATATTATAACCTATCAACCTCTGGAGGGTGATTATTATGACCTATCAACATCTGGAGGGTTAATATTGTGACCTATCAACCTCTGAAGGGTTAATATTATGACCAATCAACCTCTGAATGGTTAATATTATGACCAATCAACCTCTGGAGGGTGATTATTATGACCTATCAACCTCTGGAGGGTTATTATGACCTATCAACATCTGAAGGGTTAATATTATTATTATGACCTATCAACCTCTGGAGGGTTAATATTATAACCTATCAACCTCTGGAGGGTTATTATGACCTATCAACCTCTGGTGGGTTAATATTATGACCTATCAACCTCTGGTGGGTTAATATTATAACCTATCATCCTCTGGAGGGTTAATATTATAACCTATCAACCTTCTGGAGGGTGATTATTATGACCTATCAACCTCTGGAGGGTTAATATTGTGACCTATCAACCTCTGAAGGGTTAATATTATGACCAATCAACCTCTGGAGGGTGATTATTATGACCTATCAACCTCTGGAGGGTTAATATTATGACCTATCAACCTCTGGAGGGTTAATATTATGACCTATCAACCTCTGGAGGGTTAATATTATGACCTATCAACCTCTGGAGGGTTAATATTATGACCTATCAACCTCTGGATGGTTAATATTATGACCCATCAACCTCTGGATGATTAATATTATAACCTATCAACCTCTGGAGGGGTTATTATTATGACCTATCAACATCTGGAGGGTTAATATTGTGACCTATCAACCTCTGAAGGGTTAATATTATTTTTTTTTTGAGATATATACAAGAGTTGTTACATTCTTGTACAGCCACTAGTACGCGTAGCGTTTCGGGCAGGTCCCTGGAATACGATCCCCCGCCGCGAAGAATTGATTATGACCAATCAACCTCTGAAGGGTTAATATTATGACCTATCAACCTCTGTAGGGTTATCATTGTCATTCGCCTCTGGGGGATTGTTAGGCATATATAACTTTGAACGTAGTTAAGGTCTATCTCCCTCTGGAGGGTTATTATTGCCTATCACTCTCTGGATGGATATTTTGGCCTATTTCCTTCCGGAGGGTTATTATGGTCAATTACCTTCTCGGGGCTATAAAGGCATATCACCCACTAGAAGGTTGCAAAAGCCAATCACCCACTTGGGCTTATTAGAACCCATCACCTTCTGGAGGGTAATGAAGGCCTATCAGCTTTGGAGGATTATTAAGGCCTATTAACCTGTGGACGGTTACCATGATCTCTCACCCTCTGGCGTATTATTAGGACCTACCTCACTCTGGAGGTTAATATTATGATCTATCAACCAGTGGAGGGATATTAAGGTCAACATAAAAACTTACTGACTAACAACGGTGTATTTGTACAAACAGCGGAGGGGGAGTACACTACCTCTTCTGAACCAGCCTCCATGGTGTAGTGGTAAGACACTCGCCTGGCGTTCCGCGAGCGCTCTGTCATGGGTTCATATCCTGGCCGGGTTGGATTTACTGGGCACAAATCCTTAACTGTAGCCTCTGTTTAACTCAACAGTAAAATGAGTACTTGGTTGTAACAACGATTCTTCGCGGGGATCGTATTCCAGGTACCTGCCCGAAACGCTAAGCGTACTAGTGGCTGTACAAGAATATAACAACTCTTGTATATATCTCAAAAAAATTAGTATTATCACATTAAACACAACTAATGTGCGTCAAAAATATATAGTATAGGAAACAATTTCATAAATAATTGCAACATTTAAAAATCAATCCAGTACAATATATATATTAACCAGTAATTTATATTTTACCACTCACTGATAATTATATAAATATTCTAAAGAAATTTAAAATTTAGGAAACTGTTTTCCAATTCTAATACAGTTTTATTTACTATCTTATAATAATATATAAAAAATCATTTATTTAAGTTTATCTTACTTTTATTAAGGACACTAATTTTAATATTTCAACATTTTTCCATTTCTTTAATATTTGGGGTGACATTTTTGTTTGTTATAAAATGCTTTGTTGTAATAAATTAGGGGGAGAACGTATATATTTATGAAGGAATATTATTTGAGAAAATCAGTGGGTATAAACTGGGCGTGAACTTGTAACGTAGATAACTGTTGTAGATAGCATAATTAGTTTAGTAAAGAGCCGCTCAGTAAGCATTAAAAGAAAACCTGACGTTCAAGCACGAAAGTCTAAGTTAAAATAAGGCGCTCAGTTTTCTGCATTTAGTTATTTATTTTTATTGGGACTTGAGAAACATTTTTGTATGTGAAGAAAAAGCGATCACTCCTGAATTTACCTGAGAGCCACTATGTATTTTGTGGCCGCGATGGGGGCAGGTAGCCGGCGGATTGGCGAAGATTCATCTGGATTCTTCCTCTCTGTAACACTATTATATGTTCTGTTTATTTTTTTTGAAATGTTGTTTGAGTGTGGCACTGAGCCTTCCACAGTAACACCCTATTATGCACCGTACTCTGATCAGTAGACAGTGAAGAACAGTCATGCAAAGTTCCATGGAAAGCCCACAATGAAGCCTTATCCCGCACAGTACCAAGGATACTGTGCAGAATTAAGAGGATCCGCAAACTAGAAGACCAGAGCTAGGAGGATCCATAGACCAGAGCTAAGAGGATCCGTTGACCAGAGTTAGGAGGATCCGTAGACCAGAGCTAGGAGGATCCGTAGACCAGAGCTAAGAGGATCCATAGACCAGAGCTAAGAGGATCCGTAGACCAGAGCTAAGAGGATCCGTAGACCAGAGTTAGGAGGATCCATAGACCAGAGCTAAGAGGATCCATAGACCAGAGCTAGGAGGATCCATAGACCAGAGCTAAGAGGATCCATAGACCAGAGCTAAGAGGATCCATAGACCAGAGCTAAGAGGATCCGTAGACCAGAGCTAAGAGGGTCCATAGACCAGAGCTAAGAGGATCCATAGACCAGAGCTAGGAGGATCCATAGACCAGAGCTAAGAGGATCCATAGACCAGAGCTAGGAGGATCCATAGACCAGAGCTAAGAGGATCCATAGACCAGAGGTAGGAGGATCCATAGACCAGAGCTAAGAGGATCCATAGACCAGAGCTAGGAGGATCCATAGACCAGAGCTAAGAGGATCCATAGACCAGAGCTAAGAGGATCCATAGACCAGAGCTAAGAGGATCCGTAGACCAGAGCTAAGAGGGTCCATAGACCAGAGCTAAGAGGATCCATAGACCAGAGCTAGGAGGATCCATAGACCAGAGCTAAGAGGATCCATAGACCAGAGGTAGGAGGATCCATAGACCAGAGCTAAGAGGATCCATAGACCAGAGCTAGGAGGATCCATAGACCAGAGCTAAGAGGATCCATAGACCAGAGCTAGGAGGATCCATAGACCAGAGCTAAGAGGATCCGTAGACCAGAGCTAAGAGGGTCCATAGACCAGAGCTAAGAGGATCCATAGACCAGAGCTAGGAGGATCCATAGACCAGAGCTAAGAGGATCCATAGACCAGAGCTAGGAGGATCCATAGACCAGAGCTAAGAGGATCCATAGACCAGAGCTAGGAGGATCCATAGACCAGAGCTAGGAGGATCCATAGACCAGAGCTAGGAGGATCCATAGACCAGAGCTAAGAGGATCCATAGACCAGAGCTATGAGGATCAATAGACCAGAGCTAGGAGGATCCATAGACCAGAGCTAGGAGGATCCGTACGCCAGAGTTAGTTGGATCCGTAGGCCAGAGCTAGGAGGATCCATAGACCAGAGCTAGGAGGATCCGTAGGCCAGAGCTAGGAGGATCCATAGACCAGAGCTAAGAGGATCCATAGACCAGAGCTAGGAGGATCCATAGACCAGAGCTAAGAGGATCCATAGACCAGAGCTAGGAGGATCCATAGACCAGAGCTAGGAGGATCCGTAGGCCAGAGCTAGGAGGATCCGTAGGCCAGAGCTAGGAGGATCCGTAGACCAGAGCTAGGAGGATCCACAAGGCAGATCTAGAAGGATCCACAGGGCAGATCTAGGAGGATCCACAGGGCAAAGCCAGGATGACTTTTACTCCAGAGCCAGCAGATAACACAAATTCACAAAATCTCAATCTTGCTCCAAAAAATCAGCTAACCTGTTTCCAAATCAACATTCACACATACACGCATACATACATACATACGGAGACCTACGAGATATATGGAAGACGGCAAATGTAGTCCCCATATTCAAAGAGGGTAACAGACAAGAGGCACTGAACTACAGGCCAGTGTCCTTAACTTGTATTCCATGCAAGGTGATGGAGAAGATTGTGAGAAAAAACCTAGTAACACATCTGGAGAGAAGAGACTTCGTGACAACCCATCAACATGGGTTCAGGGAGGGTAAATCTTGCCTTACAGGCATAATAGAATTCTACGATCAGGTGACAAAGATTAAGCAAGAAAGAGAAGGATGGGCAGATTGCATTTTTTTTGACTGTCGGAAAGCCTTTGACACAGTACCCCATAAAAGGCTGATGCATAAGCTGGAGAAACGGGCAGAAGTAACTGGTAGGGCGCTCCAGTGGATAAGTGAGTACCTAAGTAATAGGAGGCAGAGTTACAGTGAGGGGTGAGACCTCAGATTGGCGTGAAGTCAACAGTGGAGTCCCACAGGGTTCTGTACTCGGACCTATCCTGTTTCTGATATACGTAAATGATGTCCCAGAGGGTATAGACTCATTCCTTTCAATGTTTGCTGAAGACGCCAAAATTATAAAAAGGATTAAGACAGAGGAGGACAGCTTGAGGCTTCAAGAAGACTTAGACAAGTTGTAGGAATGGTCGAACAAATAATTGTTAGAGTTTAACCCCAAGCAAATGTAATGTAATGAAGGTAGGGGTAGGGAGCAGGAGACCAGATACAAGGTATCATTTGGGAGATGAAATACTTCAAGAGTCAGAGAGAGAGAGAAAGACCTGGGAGTTGATATCACGCCAGACCTGTACCCTGAAGCTCATATCAAGAGGATAACATCAGCGGCATATGCCAGGTTGGCTAACATAAGAACGGCCTTTAGAAACTTGTGTAAGGAATCTTTCAGAACATTATATACCACATATGTTAGTTCAATCCTAGAGTATGCGGCTCCAGCATAGAGTCCATATCTAGTCAAGGATAAGACTAAACTGGAAAAGGGTCAAAGGTTTGCCACCAGACTAGTACCCGAGCTGAGGGGTGTGAGCTATGAGGAGAGACTACGGGAATTAAACCTCACTTCGTTGGAAGACAGAAGAGTTAGGGGGGACAAAATCACCACATTCAAGATTTTCAAGGGAATCGATAGGGTAGATAAAGACAGGCTATTTACCACAAGTGGCACATGCACAAGGGGACACAGGTGGAAATTGAGTGCCCAAATGAGCCACAGAGATATTAGAAAGAACTTTTTTAGTGTCAGAGTGGTTGACAAATGGAATGCATTAGGCAGTGATGTGGTGGAGGCTGACTCCATACACAGTTTCAAGTGTAGATATGAAAGAGACCAATAGGCTCAGGAACCTGTACACCTGTTGATTGACGGTTGAGAGGCGGGACCAAAGAGCCAGAGCTCAACCCCCGCAAGCACAATTAGGTGAGTACAATTAGGTGAGTACGTACATACATACATGCATACATACATACATACATACATACATACATACATACATACATACATAGATACATACATACATACATACATACATACATACATACATACATACATACATACATACATACATACATACATACATACATACATACGTACGTACATACGTACATACATACATACATACATACATACATACATACATACATACATACATACATACATACATACATACATACATACATACATACATACATACATACATACATACATAGGGCCTGAGGGCCGAGTGAGGGGGCCTGACGGCAGAATGGACTGCGCTCGGGATTCATAGTCCTAGGGTCCAGGGATCAATCCCCTGGCGGAGGCGAAAACAAAGTGGGCTAAGTTTCTTTCACCCCTGATGTGTCTGTTCACCTAGCAAAAAATAGGTACCTACAACACAGAAGTCACGTAGGCCAGATCACATGTGACCTACTAGCCAAAACAGATCTGAAAGTCAGCAAAATATAACGCCTTGAGACATCATTTCTCCTTTTTAGTTAAAAATTAATCATAGCAAAATTACACTTAATGGTCTTTATATCACTATTTATTTATTCCTACAAGCTATTTTTATCTCAGAATAATAGTTTACAACTGTAAGAAATAGTCGGAAATACATCCTCCAGTAACCTCAGCGAGGAGGAGGAGGGAAGACCCCACGCCTCACTCACTCACTCACTCTCTCAGTGAAGACTACCTACTGAGTGTTCTTGTATCGTGTTATAGACTGTGACATCAGCTTTAACCACCACAGAAACAATATAAATCAGTGAATAACATACACTTATCTCAGGGTAGAACATTATCTAGGCAGTACAAGTGTCTAAGATGTTTACTCGTTCCTAACACTTAAGCGACTACAGAATGTAGACACGAGTAACGACGCGTCAGTGTACCTGTGTACCCAGAACACAATGTGCCTGTGCACCTTTGTACCTGTGTACAGTGTATCCAGAACTCACACCACTGTGTTATCAAGAACAATCCCTGCAAAGCAGATATCTCAAATGTACACTTCAAAATATCGTGCCACAATCTAATTCAGTTTAGGATAAGTTTAATACGCACTTGTGTCTTGATTGGCGAATTATATCTTATCGAGTCATTAACAATTACTTTATTCAAAGCTGAAAGGTCGTAGAAACGTAGGGAAAGACGCAATTAAAGAATAATAGATTATTAACTTTATAATAATAAATACCTAATTACTAAATATTAATAAATAGTTATATTAATAAATAACTCATTTATCAATAACCAATAAAATCTCTTGCATAGTTATCATTCATGTAACAATATTTATTTTAATATAACTAGTTCATCTTCACCAATATCAGGCTAATAATGCTGATGATATATAACTAGCAATTATCATTGCTGCAGTTAATTCATGTTTATCATACATATATTTTACAATAACTTTTAGGAGAGCTAGGCAAGAGATGTTCAACAAAATCAAGTAGATTTATTGATCCAGACCATTTACAGTAATAATTGTCATTATTGCTTTTATCATTCAAATCATTGGCGTGTGGAAACACCAACAGGTACTTGAAGTTTCTTCCACCTGATCACCAACATAACATTTGATCTCCCAGGACATCAAGAGTGATCTTTGACTGGACAACAGTGACAGTTCAGGCACTCTCTTTTTTGTAGTGCATGCTAATAGCTGTTCTGCCCTGAGGTGGTTGGGGGCTACTGGGACTCAAACCTCCAAAAGAGAACTCTGGCTGTTGCACCAGACTTTTATTTGCGTACTGGCGGACAACGTCCCCAACCATTCTCTGATGGAACAAACAGCTGACCTCGGCAGCCGCACTACTGCTACCGTCGGTCGACCAGCAATGGACACTGGAGTGCTTGTAATTACGCTAGGAGACCACCCTGTATGACTCTTGATCTTGGAGAGGGGTTCAGCATCACATATTTAGGGGTGCGGCTCCATCACTGGCCTCGATGTCTAGTGTACACTCCCTACTTGAGCTGCCGTGACTCCCCACTCTCTCCTTGTTTGGAATGATCTCCAACATCCCCCTTGCGTGAATTAGTATCTTCTGCCACCATGTTCAGAACCGTGACCCCCCATAGCTGGGAGCCGGTCGGCCGAGCGGACAGCACGCTGGACTTGTGATCCTGTGGTTCTGGGTTCGATCCTAGGCGCCGGCGAGAAACAATGGGCAGAGTTTCTTTCACCCTATGCCCCTGTTACCTAACAGTAAAATAGGTACCTGGGTGTTAGTCAGCTGTCACGGGCTGCTTCCTGGGGGTGGAGGCCTGGTCGAGGACCGGGCCGCGGGGACACTAAAAAAGCCCCGAAATCATCTCAAGATAACCTCAAGATAACCACCCCCTCTCTCTCTCTCACTTTTTTTTGCCAGAAATAGGATGCACTTGAACCACACTGTTCGGTGTCAAAATTAAGCTTGTTTTGCAAGATTATTAGAACCAACCTTGTTCTCATATTGTTTGATATTACAATTAAGCTTGTTCTCATGCTGATCGCTGTCACAGACAAGTTTGGTCGCATACTATTCGTTGCTACAAACTAGTTCTTCTCACATTTCTCAATGCCAAAAGTAAGCTTGTTTTAATAACTTTTGTCATTTTCAGAGCTCAGTTGGTTCTCATGCGTTTCATTGTCAAAAGTGAAGCAAGTGACAGGGGAGATTTTTCCAAATATGAAAAATAGTGAAACATTTTAAACACCTGTCGGCAAGCAACTGTCCGACGCACGAAGAAGAAAAGTAAGGCGGGTCTACAACGTGGATATGCAGCTGGTGCCACCTGGAGGGCCAGATTTCACACATAATAATGAGTTAGTATGTTATTATGTTGTAATTTATGATACATCATATAAATACATTTCCCAATGGCAATATGTCTTATGTTCCCTTGTACCAAAAGCTGACAACCACTTTATTTTATTTATTTTTTATTTTTCCCCTCCTTTGTTTTTATGCGGATTTTATTATGCCTTCTACATCTTGGTGAATGCATATCTGGCCCTAAGCATGTGAAGTTGGACCGAAATTGGTCATTATGTTAATCAGCCACAGGTGACAGAAGTTGTGACTTTTATTTTTTTTTGTTGGTCGGTTTAGTTACAGATTTCAAATTCTATTCTTTTAACAATTGGTTACATATTTATATTTTGACATCGAATTTGAAATTGTGATTTTTTTTCGATTTTTTTTTTACATTTTTCTGTTCATAGTATGATGCTGATCCATTAGGATAAATTGGAACATTTACCACGAAGATATTACTAAAAATAATTGTGTTTGAGAAAATTTCGGTGCACCGTCACCAGGGCCCCTTAAGCTTATACTCATACTGTTAGTTGTCACAACTACCTGTCTGTTCTAATACTGTTAGTTGTCACAACTACCTGTCTGTTCTAATACTGTTAGTTGTCACAACTACCTGTCTGTTCTAATACTGTTAGTTGTCACAACTACCTGTCTGTTCTAATACTGTTAGTTGTCACAACTACCTGTCTGTTCTAATACTGTTAGTTGTCACAACTACCTGTCTGTTCTAATACTGTTAGTTGTCACAACTACCTGTCTGTTCTAATACTGTTAGTTGTCACAACTACCTGTCTGTTCTAATACTGTTAGTTGTCACAACTACCTGTCTGTTCTAATACTTTTAGTTGTTACAACTAAGTCTGTTCTCATACTGTTAGTTGTCACAACTAAGTCTGTTCTCATACTGTTAGTTGTCACAACTAAGTCTGTTCTCATACTGTTAGTTGTCACAACTAAGTCTGTTCTCATACTGTTAGTTGTCACAACTAAGTTTGTTCTCATAACTAAGTTTGTTCTCATACTGTTAGTTGTTACAACTACCTGACTGTTCTCATACTGTTAGTTGTCACAACTAAGTCTGTTCTCATACTGTTAGTTGTTACAACTACCTGACTGTTCTCATACTGTTAGTTGTCACAACTAAGTCTGTTCTCATACTGTTAGTTGTCAAAACTCTGTTCTCATACTGTTAGTTGTCACAACTAAGTCTGTTCTCATACTGTTAGTTGTCACAACTAAGTCTGTTCTCATACTGTTAGTTGTCACAACTAAGTCTGTTCTCATACTGTTAGTTGTTACAACTACCTGACTGTTCTCATACTATTAGTTGTCACAACTAAGTTTGTTCTCATACTGTTAGTTGTCACAACTAAGCTTGTTCCCATGCTGTTCAGTGCAACAAGTAAGCTTATTTATTGAGTTTTTGTAGTACAGTTGGTTCGTTCTCGACTCAAATTCGGGAATACCGGGTTCGAATCTTGTTCATGTAATAAATGGTTTTGCACATTTCCATCACCGATTGCCTCTGTTATCTAGCGGTAAGTAGGTACCCAGTTGTTAGTTAGCTAAATGAGTGGTTGAATACCGGGAGAGGCATGTGACTAGCAGTTTATATCCCTGGAAATACAAACCGAGACTGGCTCTATTTTCAGCTTGTTACAACTTGTAATAAAGTTGTTACATCTTGGCTTAACGTGTTTATGACGTATTAGAACGTGGTTACAACTTTCTATATTGGTTGTTATAACTGGTTAGGAAGTGTCAAAACTTGCTCGAACGTTGTACCAACGTCGTAGTTTCGGTGTGTGTTTGGCGGGTATGACTGGGGCGTGGATCACCTAATTCCTCAATACACAAGTATCAGCCTAGGGGAGGCCTAGGGTCTCAGTTGGACACCAGTTGGGTGTCTCTGAGATCCTCTGCTGTGGGTGTTCCATATTTTTTCGAAGAACTATTGTCTTCTGCTTGTGTGTTCCAGTACACTGGCTGTCGGAATAGCCAGCAAAGTGAAGGCAGAAGAATTAACATTTCTCAGGGTTCTGCAATTAAATATCCTCAAAATGTAGATAAGTTTTATTCAGGTCAAGGAAAAAACATGTAACAAGAGTTGGGAGGGTGACCAAAGTTTTGTTGGTAGATAAATACTAAGATTTCATTAGAATCCCTCTGTGTGATATACTAGATGAGGTCGCCCACATGTTTAATGTGCTGACAGTTTTGCTACAATAGTGGGGAGTTAAGATTAACCACCAGGAAGTGGTTTTGGGAAGAACCCAAACACTAAGGTCTGTACGTTCCATATTCCGTTATTGAGATTCCGGGATTTTTTCCTATTATAAAGAACATAATTTACAGCTAAATAACGATGACCACATCCATTGGTTCGGCATGTGCAGATTTACTGAAATACGTTGCAAGCCTGCATCCCTGGTTACGACTGTCTATAAGCAACCAAGAGGTATAAAGGGCAATCCTAGCACATTCCTCAGGAATACTGTTATATAGAAATGTTTCCAACACAACAGCCACATCGGTACCACGATGAGTCATCCTGGAAACTTGTTTGAGTACACCAAAATTGGCAATAAAGCTCCCGATGTTAGCAGACATCAATGGATTGGCTGTTCATGTTCACGCGTTCTTAAGGTAGATATGTTTAACAGCACTAATGTCGTTAGCGCAAATAAACAATTGTCACAAGAAAGCGATAACGCAGCACTGTTATAAATAATGATCATTCGAGGCGACGATCACAAAGTAATTACAGGAGATAAAACTACGCCACACGTCACTACTGTGGTACACGCAGGTCATTAATGTTTCCAGTACGTGCCGTTATTGTTAACGCATTTCATAAACCTCTGTGTCTAATGTCAACAATGGTGTAAAGACCCTAAATGGAACTGTTTCATGAGGCATGAACTTTTAACTCAGGTGGGAACGATCTAAGGCTCATGGTTTAAAAACTGATGCAGCTGGTGTGTGTTAAGTTTGTTGTATTTTTGCTTGCATTTTAGTATTATGTTTTTAGGACGTGTCTCTGTGACTTTATCTGAGACTATGAGGTCTCCGCCGGACGGGTTCCAGGTTCACTTCCAACCTAGAGAAGTAAGTCTTTCGTATTAGCCAGTAGTAACTGCCTCATGGGTACCTTCCAGCCACCAGGGAGTGGAGTACCTCATGTTAGCGTTGTAGCAGTAGTAGGCATCCGTCAGTCTCGGGAGACTATGGAGTTTCGCCCTGGTTGTCAATCCTGGTGCAGCGTCTGGTGTGACTGATGAGGCGAATCCGAGAGTGGCAGTCCATCCCACACCGAGAACAAACGAAGCCCGATTCTGGTTTGTCTTCCTGGCTACCGGCTTTCCTTCTCTGTCTCTTTGCCTCCGATTCCTTGGCAAGTGACTCCTCGAACTTGGAGAGATCTCTTTGAACAGACTGCCCCCAGGCAGAACAGTCTGCGGCCAGTGTCTCCCACATAGCAAGATCGACGACCAAGACTTTCAGGTCCTTCTTGCATACGTCTTTGTACCGTAGCTGGGGCTTGCCCGTTGGACGCTTTCCCTGCATCATCTCTCCGTACAGGAGATCCTTTGGGATCCTGCCGTCGCCCATTCGCACAACATGCCAGAGCCAGCGCATTCGTCTCTGTTTCAGCATTGTGTACATGCTGGTGATTCTTGCTCTCCCCAAGACGTTGTTGTTTGTCACCTTATCCTGCCAGGTGATGTCCAAGATGTGTCGAAGGCAGCGCATGTGGTAGGCATTCAGCTGTCTTTCCTGACGGGCGCGGAGTGTCCAAGACTCACTGCCATAAAGGAGAGTGCTCAGGACACAAGCTCTGTAAACCTGAATCTTAGTATACTCAGTAAGCCTATTGTTGGCCCACACTCCCTTTGTCAGTCTGGACATGGTCGTAGATGCCTTACCAATGCGTTTGTTTAGCTCCGGATCAAGAGAGAGGGAGTCAGAGATTGTGGAGCCCAGGTACACGAAGTCGTGAACGACTTCCAGTTTGGAATCGGAGATGCCGATGTCAGGTGGGAAGTCCACTCCTTGTCCCATGACTTGTGTTTTCTTCAGGTTGATGGTGAGTCCAAATGCCTGAGAGGCCTCGCTGAAGCGGGTCATGAGCCGTTTGAGGTCTTCAGCTGAGTGCTGCGTCGTCGGCAAAAAGGAAGTCGCGCAGACACCTCAGCCGAACCTTCGTCTTGGCTCTCAGCCTGGTGAGGTTAAACAGGTTTCCATCCGACATGGTCCGGAGGTAAATGCCTTCCGTGACAGATCCGAAAGCATGTTGCAGCATAACTGCGAAGAAAATCCCGAATAGGGTTGGAGCCAGTACGCAGCCCTGCTTTACTCCACTTCGGATGTCAAAGGCGTCTGATGTTAGGCCATCAAAGACCACGGTGCCCCTCATGTTCTCATGGAAAGACCTAATGATGCTGAGGAGCCTGGGTGGGCATCCGATCTTGGGGAGGATCTTGAACAGGCCATCCCTGCTGACGAGGTCGAAGGCCTTCGTCAGATCTACGAAGGCTACGAAGAGTGGCTGCTTCTGTTCCCTGCATTTCTCCTGCAGTTGTGTGAGGGAAAAGACCATGTCGATGGTGGACCTGTCAGCTCTGAATCCGCATTGTGATTCTGGATAGACTCTCTCTGCAAGTACTTGGAGCCTCTTCAATGCGACTCGAGCAATCAGCTTTCCGACAATACTGAGGAGGGAGATTCCACGGTAGTTGTTACAGTCGCCCCTGTCACCTTTATTCTTATACAGCGTAACGATGTTGGCATCCCTCATGTCTTGTGGCACCTCTCCTTCTTCCCAGCAGAGGCAGAGAATTTCATGCAGCTCCCTGAGCAGGCTACCTCTGCAGCACTTCAAGGTCTCAGCAGGAATGCCATCTTTGCCAGGAGCTTTACCAGAAGCAAGGGAGTCTAGGGCATCGCTGAGTTCTTCGATGGTCGGTTAGCTGTCGAGCTCCATTAACACAGGCAGGCACTCAATGGCTCTCAGGGCGTCTTCGGTGACCACATTTTCCCTGGCGTATAGCTCAGAGTGGTGCTCGGCCCAGCGCTTCAGCTGCAGTGTCTGGTCCTGAATCACCTCGCCGGTGGCAGATTTCAGAGGAGCGGTGTTCCTCTGGATTGGGCCGAGGGCCTGCTTGATGCCGTCATACATTCCCCTTACATTGCCTGTATCCGCTGCAGTCTGTATCTGGGAGCAGAGCTGGAGCCAATAGTTGTTGTTGGCACAATAGTTGTTGTTGGCAATAGGCGATGTTGGCACACCGCCTGGCGCTCTGCTGCACTTTGCAGCGGACGGCCCGAAGGATCTGTAAGTTGCGCCGACTTGGGCAGGCTTTGTAGGCTACCAAGGCGTTTCTCTTCTCTTCGATGACAGGTGTCATCTCTTCCGAGTGAGCCTCGAACCAGTCTGTCGACCTGCTGGTCTTCTTGCCAAAGGTGGAAAAGGCAGCGTTGAACACAGCGTCTATGAAGTGCTCCCATCTTTTACAGGCAGTGACCCCGGCTGGGCCAGGGAGAGCTTCCTCGAGCACACGTGCAAAATCTTCCACCTTGTCCTGGTTGTGGGTCTTGATGGTGTCGATGTGATGTCTGTCAGCCTCTTTCGAGTGATGAATCTTCTTTGGTTGCCTCTTGACCCTGCTACATACCAGGGAGTGGTCGGTGTCACAGACAGCACTCTGGTAGCTGATTACACTCTGACGTGTAATCTTGACGCTGGGTAGACTTGCACGCCTGGTAAGAATCAGGTCAAGCTGGTGCCAGTGCTTGGATCTGGGGTGTCTCCAAGATACTCGGTGTTGAGGCTTTGTGCCGAAGAACGTGTTGGTGACACAGAGACCATGAAGGCAGCAGAGTTCTAGCAGACGTTGTCCGTTCTCATTCATCCTCCCTATGCCGAATTGACCCAGACAATCCTTTACAGGGATTCTCGCTATGACTCTGTTGAGGTCATCGTAGAATTTTTCCTTTGCCTCTGCTGGAGAAGTCAGGGTTGGTGCATATGCACTAATTACATTGACTGGTCCTATTTGGGAGTGCAGTTGCATAGACAGAATTCGTTCGGTTTCCCCCATCGGTGGCATAATGTGTCCCAACAGTGCATTCCTGATGGCAAATCCCACACCATGTTCTCTGGTCTCTTCAGG
>NW_027189196.1:642582-687582 GCF_040958095.1 Procambarus clarkii
GACACTAGTGAGGGAGAGTGAGACAGAAAGATAGAGATAATCGTAGTCACAGCCTATCGTGTGAGTTACTGAGTGACGCTGCCACCACCCTGAGTTACCGGACAGGGGACCGGAGTGAGAGTCGTAGGTCTTGCAGATGGAATAACCTACCAGGACAGGTGTAGGGGACAATTGAACGGTACAAGGATCCTGGCCTGACACTCGAATAATCCTGACCACTTGGGAACTATAGTGTACACAAGAATAAGGCGGGACACACCCAATACTAACACCTCAACACGGAAGACGAACGGGGGGAGGAGTATTGGATAATTAAGAACACTAGGTCACTGGGGCAAAGGGGACGGTAGGCCCAATATCACTAAGACAAGGAACCATTAATACACATTTTATAACACTTAATAGATGACTTTATTTGAAATAATTAAATAAGACACTCCCTAACTATATTCCCTACTAGAGGCCAAGAGTATTGAATGAGGTGCTTTAGTACAAGAGAGCCGTACTTACTCGTATGTTGTTCCACAGTTTCCTGGAGATGATGTTCCTTCCTCGAGTCCACACACACACACCTCCCTACTGGGCTGCGCCCACTCTACTGTCCCTGTAGCATGATCTCTTGCTCCCCAGCTGAACATGAGGGTTTTGCATTTGATGTTTAGGGGTTAATCCCTGAAGATTATCATGACGGCATCAACTCTGACCTCTTTGTGATTTGATGACCGTTGACCTGACTCTATGGCTAACTTGTACAGAGGTGTAACTTTTACATTGTCTGCCGCCGCCTGACTGGCGACTGTGGTTTGTCCATCCTCCACGTGGCTTGTTCATGCTGTTATGATGCTCATATTGTACTAGTTACTGCTCTCTTGTTACACCGCCGCTCAACTGTCAATCAACCGATGTAAAGGTTCCTGAGCCTATTTGTCTCCATCATATCTACACTTGAAGCTGTGTATGGAGTCTGCCTCCACCACATCATTTTCTAATGCATTCCATCTGTTAACTACTCTGACACAAAAAAAGTTCTTACTAATATCTCTGTGGCTCATTTTCCACCTGTGTCCCCATGTTCGTGTGACACTTTTGTTAAATAACCTGTCTTCATTTACCCAATCAATTCCTTTGAGAATCTTGTATGTGGTGATCATGTCCCCCATAACTCTTCTGTTTTCCAGCGACGTGAGACTTATTTCCCGTAGTCTCTCCTCGTAGCTCATACCCCTTAGTTCGAGTACTAGTCTGGTGGCAACCTTTGAACTTTTTCCAGTTTAGTTTTATGCTTGACAAGATATGGTCTCCCATGCTGGAGCCGCATACTCTAGGATTGGTCTGAAATATGTGGTATACAAGGTTCTGAATGATTCCTAACACAAGTTTCTAAAGCTGTTCTGATGTTCACCAACCTGGCATTTGATACTGAGGTTACTTGCTTGATGTAGGCTTCGGTGTACAGGTATGCCGTGATATCAACCCCCAGGTCTTTCTCTCTCTCTCTGACTCTTGAAGTGTTTCATCTCCCAAATGATACCTTGTATCTGGTCTCCTGCACCCTACACCTATCTTCATTACTTTACATATGTCCGACCATTCCTGCAGCTTGTCCAGGTCTTCTTAAAGCCTCAAGTTGTCCTTCTCTGTCTTAATCCTTCTCATAATTTTGGTGTCGTCAGCAAACATTGAGAGGAATGAGTCTATACCCTCTGGGAGATCATCTACGTATATCAAAAACAGGATAGAACCGAGTACAGAGCCCTGTGGGACTCCACTGGTGACTTCACGCCAATCTGAGGTCTCACTTTTCACTGTAACTCTCTGCTTCCTATTGCCTAGGTACTTCCTTATCCATTGGAACGCCCTACCAGTTACTCCTGCCTGTTTCTCTAGCTTATGCATCAGCCTTTTATGGGGTACTGTGTCAAAGGCTTTCTGACAGTCCAAAAGAATGCAGTCCGCCCATCCTTCTCTTTCTTGCTTAATCTTTGTCACCTGATCGTAGAATTCTATTAAGCCTGTTAGGCAAGATTTACCCTCCCTGAACCCATGTTGATGGGTTGTCATTAAGTCCCTTCTCACCAGATGTGTTACTAGGTTTTTTCTCACGATGTTCTCCATCACCTTGCATGGTATAGAAATGAAGGACACTGGCCTGTAGTTCAGTGCATCTTACCTGTTCCCTTTTTGTATATTGGGACCACATTCGCCGTCTTTCAAATTTCTGGTAGGTCTCCCGTCTCCAGTGACCTACTATACACTATGGAGAGTGGCAAGCAAAGTGCCTCTGCACACTCTTTCAGTACACATGACGAGATCTCGTCTGAACCAACCGCCTTTCTAACATCCAGATCCAGCAGGTGTCTCTTGACCTCTCTCATCTAAGGAGAGGAACCCATCCAAGGCCGCCTGGTTTACTTCCCCTTCTCCTAGCACAGTGACCTCACCTTGTTCTATTGTGAAGACCTTCTGGAACTTCTTGTTGAGTTCTTCACACACCTCTTTATCATTCTCTGTATACCTGTCCTCGCCTGTTCTAAGTTTCATTACCTGTTCTTTCACTGTTGTTTTTCTCCTGATGTGACTGTGGAGTAGCTTTAGTTCGGTCTTGGCTTTGTTTGATATATCCTTTTCATAATTTTTCTCTGCTTGTCTTCTCACCCTAATATACTCATTCCTGGTTCTCTGGTATCTCTCTCTGCTTTCTGGTGTTCTGTTATTCCGGAAGTTCCTCCACGCCTTTTTGTTCAGCCCCTTTGCTTCCATTCATGCCCTATTATGCCATGGATTCTTATTTTGCTTCTCGGATTTTTCCCTTTAGGCCGGGATAAACCTGTTTACTGCCTCCTGACACTTTTGGGTGACGTAGTCCATTATGTCTTGCACAGACTTAGCTCTGAGGTCTGTATCCCAAAGTATTTCCCTTAGGAAACGTCTCATCTCATTATTCCCCTTTCGGTATGCCACCTTCCTAGTTTTTTAGTTGTATTGTGTTCTTTTTAAAATAGAACAAGAAATTGTGTAGTTCTAGTTCTTTTTTTGGGGAGATAATTCCTAGCTCTACCAGGTACTCAAAGTTCAGTACACTGTGATCACTCATTCCCAAGGGTGCTTCCATCTTAACTTCCCTTATATCCCACTCATTTAGGGTAAATATCAGATCGAGCATGGATGGTTCATCTTCTTCTCTCATTCTTGTTGGTTCCTTGATGTGTTGGCTTAGAAAGGGTCTTGTTGCCACATCCAGCAGCTTAGCTGTCCATGTTTCTGGTCCTCAATATGGGTCTCTGTTCTCCCAATCTATCTTCCCGTGGTTGAAGTCTCCCATGATTAGTAGTCCAGATACATTCTTACTAGAGACAGAAGCTGCTCTTTCTATTATGTTAATGGTGGCCTGTTGTTTCTATTATATTTCTGTCTGGGTCTTCTGTCAGTTGGTGGTGGATTATATATGACTACGACTATAAATTTTTGTCCTCCAGTTGTTATGGTACCTGTTATGTAGTCACTGAAACCTTCAAAGCCCTGAATAACCATCTCCTCAAAATCTAATCCTTTTCTTACCAGCAGAGCTACGCCACCCCCACCTCTTCTCTCTTTTTCCTCATAACATAATAATCCTGAGGGAACACTGCATTTGTTATGGTTTTTGTTAGCTTTGTTTCTGTGAATGCTAATATGTCTTGGTTTTCTTCTACTACCTATTCTCCAAGTTCATTTGCTTTATTTGTAATTCCATCAATATTAGTGTAAATTGCCTTCAGGCTCACTTTCTTCTGTCCTTTCTCAAATCGCCTCCTTGGTGAGTGTTCTGCTGGTGGTGGAAGCTGTTCCATGGGTGTAAGGATTTGTGAAGTGGATAACAGAGTCTCAGAAGATACTGAGGTGAAGGGTGGGGGGTCAAGTGAAGGGGGGGGGACAGGAAGGGTATGGGATGAAGGGGGAGGGAGGACAGGAAGGAAATGGGGGAGGTGGGACATGGTGGGAGTAGAGGAGGGGGGAGCAGGGTGGGAAGAGGTTGTGGGGAGAGGGGGATTTGGCTGAGCATTTGAGTGAGAGTAGGAGGGTTTTCTATGCAGAGGAGGGTGGTGGGGCTGCCCTCCCCTCTGGTGTTACTGGGTTGTGGGTCTCCCCCCCCTCACCTCTGCGGATGTTGTCATGGGAACTCTGATTTCCTGGTTTTCCCCTCTCTCCCTGGGCTTTTTCCTTGTTTCTGCAGCCATGGCTCTCTCCTCCCTCCCTCGTCATGTTTCTCTGGAGAAATACTTTTTAATTCTCCCATATATTGCAGGTGGCTCTTCCCTGTTAGAATCTTCTCCTTTGTGTTCTCGTTTGCAAACACTATCTTTAACTCATGGTCTTGGTCTTTGTTGTACGAGCCTAGCCTGAAAACCTTCTCAATGCTATGCTCAGCCCCTTCCATTTCTAGTGCTCTCAGAATTTCATTCACTGCCGCTTTCTCCTTATCTTTCCACTCTGTCCTATTGGAGCCTTCCTGCTCTTCAATACCCACAGCTACCATTGATCTTTTTCTTTCAAGCAGCTGGCTAGTGGAGCGTGCCGCTTCCTGTGAGGTGGCTGCTTTCATGGCTACCTCCATGATTGATGACATTACTTCAGAATGATTTTTTTAGCATTTCTGGAAATATTGCTTTTATAGTGGCATTCTCTTCCAGTATACTATTTCCACCTTCTCCCTGGATTATTGTCTGAGTCTCAGCATCAATACTGTTCTCCTTGAGGGTTCTAATCTCCTCCTTTGCTGCTGTCAGCTCTCTTTTCAGGTTGCTTATTTCATTCTCCATTTCCTGCATCATTCTCTGCATCTCACTCTTTATATCCTCCAAAAACTGGGCAAACATTTCCTTCATTTTGTCACCTTGAATTTTCCCTGTTTCCCTGTTACCTCTGGCTATCATGCTTGCCCCTGTTCCTGTTATGCTGTGATAAAATTTGTCAGGAGGGAGGAGGGCAAGCAGGGTGAGAGAGAGAGAGAGAGAGAGAGAGAGAGAGAGAGAGAGAGAGAGAGAGAAAGAGAGAGAGAGAGAGAGAGAGAGAGAGAGAGAGAGAGAGAGAGAGAGAGAGAGAGAGAGAGAGAGAGAGAGAGAGAGAGAGAGAGAGAGAGAGAGAGAGAGAGAGAGAGAGAGAGAGAGAGAGAGAGAGAGAGAGAGAGAGAGAGAGAGAGAGAGAGAGAGAGAGAGAGAGAGAGAGAGAGAGAGAGAGAGAGGTGAGGGATCAGGAGAGATGAAGAGAGAGAGAGGTGAGGGATCAGGAGAGATGAAGAGAGAGAGAGAGAGGTAGGGGAGTGCGTGTGCATGCGTATGTATTTGTAGGGGGGGAAGCGTGCAGAAACTGGGAGGGTGGGAGGGTCGGAGATAATCACTTCAGGTAAGTTGTTGGGGGGGGGGGGGGGGGAGTGGGAGTGGGGGGGGAATGTTTTGGGTTAGTGAGATGGGGGGAATGGGAGGGGGTGGAGTATGAGTGTTTGAGGCCTTATCACCTTTCCACAAAAGTGTTAATCCTTTCTACCCTGACTGACCATTTGCGTGTGTGTGTACTCACCTAATTGTGCTTGCCGGGGTTAAGCTCTGGCTCTTCGGTCCTTCCTATCAACCGTCAATCAACAGGTGAACATGTTCCTGAGCCTATTGGGCTCTATCATATCTACACTTGAAACTGTGCATGGAGTCAGCCTCCACCAAATCACTTCCTTATGCATTCCATTTGTCAACCACTCAGACACTAAAAAAGTCTCACAGACAAGACACACATACACACACACACTACGGGCTCACCATGCTACTTGGAACTTTTTGTTCCAAGTAGCGAATCTTCAACAACAACAACTAAAAAAGTTCTTTCTAATATCTGTGTGGCTCATTTGGGCACTCAGTTGCCACCTGTGTCCCCTAGTGTGTGTGCCTCTTGTGTTAAACAGCCTGTCTTTATCTACCCTATCAATTCTCTTGAGAATCTTGAATGCGGGGATCATGGTTCCCCTAACTCTTCTGTCTTCTAGTGAAGTGAAGTTTAATTCCTGTAGTCTCTCCTCGTAGCTCATACCTCTCAGCTCAGGTACTAATCTGGTGGCAAACCTTTGAACTTTTTCCAGTTTAGTTTTATGCTTGACAAGATATGGTCTCCATGCTGGAGCTGCATACTCTAGAATAGGTCTGACATATGTGGTATATAAGGTTCTGAATGATTCCTTACACAAGTTTCTAAATGCTGTTCTGATGTTCACCAACCTGCCATTTGCTACTTATGTTACCTGCATGATGTGGGCTTCGGTGTACAGCTATGGCGTGATATCAACCTCCAAGTCTTTTTCTCTCTCTCTGACTCTAGGTGCATTTCATCTCCAAAATGACACCTTGTATCTGACCTCCTCCTCCCTACACCTATCTTCATTACATTACATTTGCTCGGGTAAACTCTAACAACAATTTGTTGGACAATTCTATCAGTCTGTCCACGTCTTCTTGAAGCCTCATGCTGTCTTAATCCTTCTCATAATTTTGGCATCGTAAGCAAACATTGAGGGGAATGAGTCTATACCCTCTGGAAGATCATATACGTATTTCAGAAACAGGATAGGTCCGAGTATAGAACCCTGTTGGGACCCTGCTTGTGACTTGACGCCAATCTAAGGACTCACCCCTCACTGTAACTATCTGTTTCCTATTGCTTAGGTACTCTTTTAACAGGAATCATTACAACTGATTCCATACCCTCTGGTAGATCATTAACATATATCAGAAACAGTATAGGTCCAAGGACTGAACCCTGCGTGACTCCATTGGTGACGTCTCGCCAATGTGAGACCTTACCCCTCACAGTGACTCGCTGTCTTCCGTTACCTAGGTACTCCCTCTTCCAATGGAGTACCTTCCTTTCAGTCCTGCCTGCATCTAAAGCTTTCGCACTAGTCTCTGGTGTGATACTGTGTCAAAGGCTTACTAGCAATACAAAAATATTCAGTCTGTCCGTCCCTCTCTTTCTTCCCTGATTCTTGTTGCCTAATCATAGAATTCAATTAATCCTGTGAGGCTCCAATAAACTGCATGGTATGCAAGTTAGGGACACTGGTCTGTAGTTCAGGGCCTCCTGTTTATCCCTCTTCTTGTATATCAGGACTACTTTTGCCATTTTTCAAATTTTTGGTAGTTCACATGTTATAAGTGATTTGTTATACACCATGAAGGCACAGTGCTTCAGCTCCTTTCTTTCGTATCCATGGCAAGATTTCCACCGGGACCTATTGCCTTTGTAACATCCAACTCTAGCAAAAGCTTCCTTACATCCCCACTGGTGATCTCAAATTCCTTTAGTAGTGCCTGGTTAACTATTCCTTCTCTCATCTCTGGAACTTCTCCTCGCACTAATGTAAGACCTTCCTTGAATTTCTTTTTGAGTTTCTCACACACTTCTTTGTCGTTTGTAGGGAATCTGTCTGTCCCTATCCTCAGTTTCATTACCTGTTCCTTCACTGTTGTCTTCTCCTGGTGTGGCTGTGCAGCAATTTAGGTTGAGTCTCAGCCTTGCTTAGTATGTCCTTTTCATACTGCCCTTCTGTCTCTCTTCTCACCCTGACGTATTCATTCGTGGCTCTCTGGTATCTTTCTGTGCTCTCAAGTGTCCTGTTATTTTTATAGTTTCTCTACGCTCTTTTACTTAGTTGCTTAGCTAGCTGACATCTGTGTGTGTGTGTGTGTATATGTGTGTGTGTGTGTGTGTGTGTGTGTGTGTGTGTGTGTGTGTGTGTGTGTGTGTGTGTGTGTGTGTGTGTGTGTGTGTGTGTGTGTGTGTGTGTGTGTGTGTGTGTGTGTGTGTGTGTGTGTGTGTGTGTGTGTGTATGTGTGTGTGTGTGTGTGCGTGTGTGTGTGTGTGTGTTTGTACTTACCCAGTTGTGCTTGTGGGGGGTTGAGCTCTGGCTCTTTGGTCCCACCTCTTAACAGTCAATCAAGTACTATACAGGTTCCTGAGCCTACTGGGCTCTATCATATCTACAATTGAAGCTGTGATTGGAGTCAGCCTCCACCACATCACTTCCTAATGCATTCTATTTGTCTACTACTCTGACACTGAAAAAATCTTACTAACGTCTCTAAGGCTCATTTGGGCACTCAATTTCCACCCGTGTCCCCTAGTGCATGTGCCCCATGTGTTAAATAGTGTGTCTTTATTTACCCTGTTAATTCCTCTGAGAATCTTGTAATTGGTGATCATGTTCCCTCTAACTCTTCTGTCTCCCAGTGACGTGAGGTTTAAGGCCCGTAGTCTCTCCTCGTAGCTCATACCCCTCAGTTCGGGTACTAGTCTGGTGGCAAACCTTAGTCAAACTTATGCTTGACTAGATATGGACTCCATGCTGGAGCCGCATACTCTAGGATTGGTCTGACATATGTGGTATACAACATTCTGAAAGATTACTTACAGAAGTTTTTAAAGGTCGTTCTTATGTTAGCCAACCTGGCATATACCGATGATGTTATTCCCATGATATGAGCTTCAAGGGACAGGTCTGGCGTGATATCAACCCCCCAGGTCTTTTTCTCTCTCTGACTTTTGACGTATTTCATCTCCCAAATGATACCTTATATCTGGTCTCCTGCTCCATACACCTATCTTCATTACATTACATTTGCTTGAGTTAAACTCTAACAACCATTTGTTTGACCATTCCTGCAGCTTCTTTAGATCTTCTTGAAGCCTCAAGATGTCCTCCTCTGTCTTAATCCTTCTCATAATTTTGGCGTCGTCAGCAAACATTGAGAGGAATGAGTCTATACCCTCCAGGAGATCATTTACGTATATCAGAAACAGGATAGGTCCGAGTACAGAGCCCTGTGGGACTCCACAGGTGACTTCATGCCAATCTGAGGTCTCGCCTATCAATGTAACTCTCAGCTTCCTATTGCTTAGGTAATCCCTTATCCACTGGAGCGCCCTACCAGTTACTCCTGCCTGTTTCTCCAGCTCATGCATCAGCCTTTTATGGGGTACTGGGTCAAAGGCTTTCCTACAATCCAAAAAATTGCAGTCCGCCCATCCTTCTCTTTCTTGCTTAATCTTTGTCACCTGATTGTAGAATTCTATTAAGCCTGTAAGGCAAGATTTACCCTCCCTGAACCCATGTTGATGGGTTGTCACTAAGTCCCTTCTCTCCTTATGTGTTATTTGGTTTGTTCTCACGATCTTCTCCATCACCTTACATGGTATACAAGTTAAGGACACTGGCCTGTAGTTCAGTGCCTCTTGTCTGACACACTTTTTGTATATTTGGGCTACATTAGCCATCTTCCATATTTCTGGTAGGTCTCCTGTTTCCAGTGACCTACTGTACACTATGGAGAGTGGTAAACAAAGTGCTCCTGCACACTCTTTCAATACCCATGGTGAGATTCCGTCCGGCCCAACAGCCTTTCTCACATCCAGCTCCAATAGGTGCCTCTTGACCTCACCTCTTGTAATTTCGAACCCTTCCAAGGTCGCTTGGTTTGCTGCTACCTCTCCTAGCGCCGTGACCTCTCCTTGTTCTATTGTAAAGACCTCCTGGATCCTCTTGTTGAGTTCTTCACACACCTCTTTGTCATTCTCTGTGTACCTGTCCTCACCCGTTCTGAGTTTCATCACCTGTTCCTTCACTGTTGTTTTCCTCCTGATGTGACTGTGTAGTAGCTCTGGTTCGGTCTTGGCTTAATTAGCTATATAATTTTCATACCTTTTATTAGCTTCTCTTCTCTCACTAACATACTTGTTCCTTTTTTTCTGGTATCTCTCTCTACTTTCTTGTGTTCTGTTATTTTGGAAGTTCCTCAACGCTTTTTTGTTCAGCTCCTTCGCTTTCATACATTCCCTATTAAACCATGAATTCTTCTTTTGCTTGTTGGGTTTTCTGTCAGGCTGGGATAAACCTGTTTACTGCCTCCTAACACTTTTGGGTGACATAGTCTATCATGTCTTGTATGGACTTAGTTCTGAGTTCTGTGTCTCATGGTATATTCCTTAGGAATTTATTCATCTCCTCATAGTTTCCCTTTCGCTATGCCAGCCCTTTGCTTCTTAGTTTTTTTGTTTTTTTTTGGGGGGGGGGGAGATAACTCCTAGCTCAACAAGGTACTCAAAGCTCAATACACTATGATCACTCATTCCCAAGGGGGCTTCCAACTTAACTTCCCTTATATCCGACTCATTGAGGGTAAATATCAGATGAAGCAAAGCTAGTTCATCCTCTCCTCTCATTCTTGTCGGTTCCTTGACGTGTTGACTTAGAAAGTTTCTTGTTGCCACGTCCAGCAGCTTAGCTCTCCATGTGTCTGATCCTCCATTTGGGTCTCTGTTCCCCCAATCTACCTTCCCGTGGTTGAAGTCTCCCATGATTAGTAGTCTGGATCCGTTCCTGCTAGCTACAGAGGCTTCTCTCTCTATTATATTCATGGTAGCCATGTTGTTTCTACCATATTCCTGTCTGGGTCTTCTGTCGTTTGGTGGGGGGCAATATGACTACTATTATGATTTTCTGTCCTCCAGTTGCTATGGTGCCTGATATGTAGTCACTGAAACCTTCCCAGCCCTGATTAACCATCTCTTCAAAACTCTAACCTTTTCTTAACAGCAAAGCTACACCACCTCCTCCTCTCCCTTCTCTCTTTTTCCTCACTACATAGTAGTCCTGTGGAAACACTGCATTTGTTATGGTTTTCGTTAGCATTGTTTCTGTGAGTGTTATTATGTCTGGGTTTTCTTCTAGTGCCCATTCTCTGAATTCACTTGTTTTATTTGTAATCAGTCTATGTTAGTGTACATTGCCTTAAAACTCAATTTCTTCTCTTCATTTTCTTATCCCTTTCTTGGTGAGCATTTTGCTGGTAGAGGAAGCTGTTCCCTGGGTGTGAAGATCTGTGAGGTGGTTGGCAGGGTCTCATAGGATTTTGGGGTGGGGGGTGGGGGTTCAAGGGAAGGTGGGACAGATAGGGTATGGGAGTAAGGAAATAGGGGGGACATGGATGATATGCGGTGAGGAGCGGAGAAAGGATAGGGAGGGAATGGGATGAAGAGAGAAAGGGGACAGGGGGAAAGGCGGAAGGAAGAACATGGTGGGAATGGGGGAGGGGTGACAGGGTCGGAATGGGGAGTGGGGGTTGGGTGAGCATTTTAGTGGGGGCCAGTAGGGTGAGGGGAAGGGAGGGTTTCTATGCAGAGGAGGGTGGTGGTGTTGCCATCCCCTCTGGTGTTGCTGGGATGCTGGTTGTGGGTTCCCCTCTTGTCTCTAGGACTGTTGTGTTGGGGGCTGTTATTTCCTGGTTTACACTTCTCTCACTGTGTTTCCTCCTTGCCTCTGCTGCCCTGGCTCTCTCCTCCTTCGTCCTGTCCCTCTGGAGGAATACTTTTTTGTATTTCTCCACATTCTGCAGATGACTCTTCCTCTGTGTACTCACCTATTTGTGCTTGCGAGGGTTGAGTTTTGGCTCTTTGGTCCCGCCTCTCAACTGTCAACCAACAGGCGTACAGATTTTTGAGCCTACTGGGCTCTATCATATCTACATTTGAAACTGTGCATGGAGTCAGCCTCCATCACATCACTGCCTAATGCATTCCATCTGTTAACAACTCTGACACTGAAAAAGTTCTTTCTAACGTCCCTGTGACTTATATGGGTACTCAGTCTCCACCTTTGTCCTCTTGTTTGCATACCACCAGTGTTGAATAGTTTATCCTTGTCTACCCGGTCGATTCCCCTGAGGATTTTGTAGGTAGTGATCATGTCTCCCCTTACTTATCTGTCCTCCAGTGTCGTAAGGTGTATTACCCGCAGCCTTTCCTCGTAACTCATGCCTCTTAGTTCTGGTACTACTCTAGTGGCATATCTTTGAACTTTTTCCAGCTTCGTCTTGTGCTTGACAATATATGGGCATGTGTGTGTGTGTGTGTGTGTGTGTGTGTGCATGCATACGTGTGTGTGTGTGTGTGTGTGTGTGTGTGTGTGTGTGTGTGTGTGTGTGTGTGTGTGTGTGTGTGTGTGTGTGTGTCTGTCTGTACTCACTCAGTTTCCACCTGTGTCCCCTTGTGCATGTTCCCCTTGTGTTAAATAGACTGTCTTTATCTACCCTATCAATTCCCTTCAGAATCTTGAATGTGGTGATCATGTCCCTCCTAACTCTTCTGTCTTCCAGCGAAGTGAGGTTTAAGTCCCGTAGTCTCTCCTCGTAGCTCATACCTCTCAGCTCGGGTACTAGTCTGGTGGCAAACCTTTGAACCTTTTCCAGTTTAGTCTTATCCTTGACTAGATATGGACTCCATGCTGGAGCTGCATACTCCAGGATTGACATATGTGGTATACAAAGTTCTGAATGAATCTTTACACAAGTTTCTGAATGCCGTTCGTATGTTGACCAGCCTGGCATATGCCGCTGATGTTATCCGCTTGATATGTGCTGCAGGAGACAGGTCTGGCGTGATATCAACCCCCAAGTCTTTTTCCTTCTCTGACTCCTGAAGAATTTCCTTTCCCAGATGATACCTTGTATCTAACCTCCTGCTCCCTACACCTATCTTCATTACATTACATTTCGTTGGGTTAAACTCTAACAACCATTTGTTCGACCATTGTGTGTGTGTGTGTGTGTGTGTGTGTGTGTGTGTGTGTGTGTGTGTGTGTGTTGTGTGTGTACTCACCTATTTCTGCCTGCGGGGGTTCAGCCCTGGCTCTTTGGTCCCGCCTCTCACCTGTCAATCAACTGGTGTAAAGGTTCCTGAGCCTATTGGGCTCTATCATATCTACACTTGAAACTGTGTATGGAGTCAGCCTCCACCACATCACTGCCTAATGCATTCCATTTGTCATCTACTCTGACACTAAAAAAATTATTTCTAATATCTCTGTGGCTCATTTGGGCACTCAGTTTCCACCTATGTCCCCTAGTGTGTGTGCACCTTGTGTTAAATAGCCCGTCTTTATCTACCCTGTCAATTCCTCTGAGAATCTTGTAAGTGGTGATCATGTCCCCCCCAAACTCTTCTGTGTTCTAGCGACGTGAGGTTTAATTCCCGTAGTCTCTCCTCGTAGCTCATACCTCTCAGCCCGTGTACTAGTCTGTTGGCGAACCTTTGAACTTTTTCCAGTTTGGTCTTATGCTTGACTAGATATGGACTCCATGCTGGGGCTGCATACTCCAGGATTGGTCTTACATACATGGTATACAAAGATCTGAATGATTCTTTGCACAATTGTCTAAATGCCGTTCTTATGTTAGCCAACCTGGCATATGCTGCTGATGTTATCCTTTGATATGGGCTTCAGGAGACATGTCTGGCGTGATATCAGCCCCCAGGTTTTTCTCTCTCTCTGACTCATGTAGAATTTGATTTCCTAAATAATACCTTGTAACTGGCCTCCTGCTCCCAACACCTATCTTCATTACATTACATTTGCTTGGGTTAAACTCTAACAACCATTTGTTCAACCATTCCTTTAGTTTGTCTAGGTCTTCTTGAAGCCTCAAGCTGTCCTCCTCTGCCTTAATCGTTCTCATAATTTTGGCATCGTCAGCAAACATTGAGAGGAATGAGTCTACGCCCTCCGGGAGATCGTTCACGTATATCAGAAACAGGATAGGACGGAGTACAGAGCCCTATGGGACTCCACTGGTGACTTCATGCCAATCTGAGGTCTCTCCCCTTCACCGTAACTCTCTGCTTCTTATCCACTGGAGCACTTTACCAGTTACTCCTGCTGGTCTCTGCAGCTTATGTACCAGCCTCTTATGGGGGGACTGTATCAAAGGCTTTCCGACAGTCCAAAAAAATGCAGTCTGCCCAGCCTTCTCTTTCTTGCTTAATAATCTATGTCACCTGATCGTAGAATTCTATTAAGCCTGTAAGGCAAGATTTACCCTCCCTGAACCCATGTTGGCGATTTGTCACAAAGTCCCTTCTCTCCAGATGTGTTACTAGATTTTTTCTCACCATCTTCTCCATCACTTTGCGTAGTATACAAGTTAAGGACACTGGCCTGTAGTTCAGTGCCTCTTGTCTGTCTCCTTTCTTGTATATTGGGGCTATATTAGCTGCCTTCCATATTTCTGGTAGGTCTCCCGTCTCCAGTGACCTACTATACACTATGGAGAGTGGCAAGCAGAGTGCCTTTGCACACTCTTTCAACACCCATAGTGATATCCCATCTGGACCAACAACCTTTCTCACATCCAGATCCAACAGGTGTCTCTTGACCTTATCTCTCGTAATTTCGAACCCTTCCAAGGCCGCCAGGTTTACTGCCTCCTATCCTACCGTAGTGACCTCACCATGTTCTATTGTGAAGAACTCCTGGAACCTCTTGTTGAGTTCCTCACACACCTCTTTGTCATTCTCTGTATTCCTGTCCTCGCCTGTTCTAAGTTTCATTACCTCTTCTTTCACTGTTGTTTTCCTCCTGATGTGACTGTGGAGTAGCTTTGGATCGGTCTTGGCTTTGCTGCTATATCATTTTCATCATTTTTCTCTGCTTCCCTTCTCACACTAACATACTCATTCCTGGTTCTCTGGTATCTCTCTCTGCTTTCTAGTGTTCTGTTTTTTTGGAAGTTCCTCCACGCCCTTTTGTTCAGTACCTTTGCTTCCATTCATGCCCTGTTAAACCATAGATTCTTCTTTTGCTTCTCGGATTTTTCCCTTTGGGCCGGGATAAACCTGTTTACTGCCTCCTTACACTTTTGGGTGACATAGTCCATCATGTTTTGTACCGACTTATCTCTGAGGTCTGTGTCCCATGGTATATCCCTTAGGAATCTTCTCATCCTGTCATAATTCCCCCTTCGGTGCCAGTCTTTTGTTTTCTAGTTCTTTTTGGGGGGAGATAAGTCCTAGCTCTACCAAGTACTCAAAGATCAATACACTGTGATCACTCATTCCTAAGGGTGCTTCCATCTGAACCTCCCTTATATCCCACTCATTAAGGGTAAATATCAGATCATGCATAGCTGGTTCATCCTCTCCTATCATTCTTGTCGGTCCCTTGATATTCTGGCTAAGAAAGTTTCTTGTTGCCGCATCCAGCAGTTTAGCTCTCCATGTATCTGGTCCTCCATGCAGGTCTCTGTTCTCCCAATCAATCTTCCTGTGGTTGAAATCCCCCATGACTAGTAGTCCAGATCCATTCCTACTAGCGAGAGACACTGTTCTCTCTGTTATGTTAATGGTGGCCATGTTGTTTCTATCATATTCCTGTCTGGGTCTTCTGCCATTTGGTGGCAGGTTATATATGACTGCGACTACAATTTTATGTCCTCCTGTTGCTATTGTACCTGTTATATAGTCACTGAAACCTTCAGCGCCCTCAACAACCATTTCCTACAAAATCCCAGCCTTTTCTTACCAGCAGAGCTACACCACCAACTCCTTTTCCCTCTCTCTCTTTCCTCACATCACAGTAGTCCTCTGGAAACACTGAATTTGTTATGGTTTTCGTTAGCTTTGTTTCTGTGAGTGCTATTATGTCTGGGTTTTCTTCACGTACCCATTCTCCAAGTTCATCTGTTTCATTTGTAATCCCATCTATGTTAGTGTACATTGCCTTGAGAATCACTTTCTTCTGTCCCTTCTCATGTTCCCTTCTTGGTGAGCGTTCTGCTGATGGGGGAAGCTGTTTAATGGGCATGAAGTGTGGGGTGGGTAATGGGGTCTCAGAGGATACTGGAGTGAGGGGTGGGGGGTCAAGTGAAGGGGGGGAAAGGGAGGGTTTGGGATGAATGGGAAGGGAGGGCAGGGGGGGAATGGGGGGAGTGGGATATGGTGGGAGTAGGAGAGGGGAAGCAGGGTGGGAGTGGGGTGAAGGGGGAGGGAGAGGTGGCTGAACATTTGAGTGGGGGCAGGGAGGGTTCGGGGTAGGGGAGATTTCTACACAGAGGAGGGTGGTGGAGTTGCCCTCCCCTCTGGTGTTACTGGGTTGCTGGTTGTGGGTTCCCCCCTCACCCCTGGGGATGTTTTGTTTTGGGAGCTGTGTTTTCCTGGTTTTCTCCTCTCACCCGGCGCTTCTGTCTTACTTCTACAGCTATTGCTCTCTCCTCCCTCGTCATGTCCCTCTGCAAATATACTTTTTTTAATTCTCCCACATATTACAGGTGGCTCTTCCTTGTTAGAATCTTTTCCTTTGTGGCCTCGTTTGCAAACACTATCTTTAACACACAGTCTCTGTCCTTTTTGTACCAGCTCATCCTGAAAACCTTCTCAATTCTATGTTCAGTCCCTTCCATCTCGAGCTTCCTTAGTATTTCATTCACTGCTGCTCTGTTCTTATCATTTCATTCTGTCCTATTAGAGCCTTCCTGCTCTTTAATGCCCACAGCTACCACTGATCTTTTTCTTTCCAGCAGCTGACTAGTGGCCGTTGCTGCCTCCTGTGAGGTGGCTGCTTTCATGGTTACCTCCCTCATTGTAGACATTACTTCCTTGTTCTTTTTTAGCATTTCTGCAAATGTTGCTTGTACTAAGGCAGTTCCTTCCAAAGTACCATTTTCGTCTTCTCTTTGGATGATTATCTGAGCCTCCGTCTTGGTATTGTTCTCTTTAAGTGTTTTAATCTCCTCTTTTGCTGTTGTCAGCTCGCTCTGCAAGTTGCTTGTTGTATTATTCATTTCCTGCATCTCCCTTCTGATATCCTCCAAAACCTGGCTAACATTTCCATCATTTGGTCATAATAACTTTTCTCTTTTCTCTTAGAAGTCCCCACTGCCATGTTCGTCCCTGTTCTTACTATGTCCTGATAGGGTTAGCCAAGAGGGGAGCAGAAAAAGGGAGGGAGAGAGAGAAAGAGAGAGAGAGAGAGAAAGAGAGAGAGAGAGAGAGAGAGAGAGAGAGAGAGAGAGAGAGAGAGAGAGAGAGAGAGAGAGAGAGAGAGAGAGAGAGAGAGAGAGAGAGAGAGAGAGAGAGAGAAAGAGAGAGAGAGAGAGAGAGAGAGAGAGAGAAAGAGAGAGAGAGAGAGAGAGAGAGAGAGAGAGAGAGAGAGAGAGAGAGAGAGAGAGAGAGAGAGAGAGAGAGAGAGAGAGAGAGAGAGAGAGAGAGAGAGAGAGAGAGAGAGAGAGAGCTCAGGGGTTGAGCTCTGGCTCTTTGGTCCCACCTCTCAACTGTCAATCAACTAGTGTACAGATTCCTGAGCCCATTGGGCTCTATCATATCTACATTTGAAACTGTGTATGGTGTCTGCCTCCACCACAACATTACTTAATGCATTCCATTTGTTTCCTACCCTAACACTGAAAAAATTCTTTCTAACGTCTCTGTGACTCATCTGGGTACTAAGTTTCCACCTGTGTCCCCTTGTTCGTGTTCCACCCGCTCTAAGGAGTTTGTCTTTGTCCACCCTGTCAATTCCCCTGAGAATTTTGTAGGTGGTTATCATGTCTCCCCTTATTCTTTTGTTTTCCAGGGTTGTGAGGTTCAGCTCCCTTAGCCTTTCCTTGTAACTTATTCCTCTCAGTTCCGGGACCAGTCTGGTGGCATACCTCTGAATCTTCTCTATCTTCGACTTGTGTTTAACTAGGTATGGACTCCAGGCTGGAGCTGCATACTCCAGGATTGGTCTTACATAAGTGGAATACAGGGTCCCGAACGATTTCTTTCACAAGTTTCTAAAGGCAGTTCTTATATTGGCCAGTCTAGCATATGCCGCTGATGATATACTTTTGATATGGGCCTCTGGGGACATGTTCGGTGTGATATCGACCCCCAGATCTTTCTCTCTATTTGACTCTTGTAGGATTTCACCTCCCAGATGGTACCTTGTGTTAGTCTTCTGCTCCCTTCGCCTAATTTCATTACTTTACACTTTCCTGAGTTGAACTTTAGCAGTCATTTTCTAGATCATTCCTCCAGTTTGTTCAAGTCGTCCTGTAGTCTCTGTCTTTCTTCATCTGTTATGATTATTCTCATAATTTTTCCATCGTCAGCAAACATTGAGAGGAATGAGTCTATAGCCTTTGGAAGGTCGTTTACATATACTAGAAACAGGATTAGTCCGGGTACAGAGCCCTTTGAAACCCCGCTGGTGACACCTCGCCACACTGATGCCTCCCCCCTCACCGTTACTCTCGGTTTCCTATTGCTTAGATACTCCCTTATTCACTGGAGCACCTTACCTTTTACTCCTGCCTGCTGCTCCAACTTTTGTAACAGCCTTTTGTGAGGTACTGTGTCAAAGGCTTTCTGACAGTTCAAGAAAATGCAGTCTGCCCACCCTTCTCTTTCCTGCCTAATTTGTGTTGCTTGGTCATAGAATTCTATTAGGCCTGTGAGGCACGATTTACCATCTCTGAACCCATGCTGGTGGTGTGTTACAACGCTGTTTCCCTCCAGATGCTCTACGAGCCTTTTCCTCACAATCTTCTCCATCACCTTGCATGGTATACAAGTTAGGGAAACTGGCCTGTAGTTCAGTGCCTCTTGCCTGCCACCCTCTTCGTAAATTGGGACTACACTAGCTGTCTTCCAGATTTCCGGAAGGTCTCCCGTTTCCAGTGATCTGTTATACACCGTAGAGAGTGGCACATTTAGTGCTTCTGCACCTTCTTTTAGAATCCACGGTGAGATTCTGTCAGGCCCAACAGCCTTTGACGCATTCAGCTCCAACAGATTCCTTTTGAACTCATCATTTTTTGAGGTAAATTTCCTCCAAGGTTGTTCGGTTTGCCTCCTCATTTAGTGCAGAGACCTCTCCTTGTTCTATTGTGAAGACCTCCTGGAATCTCTTGTTGAGTTCCTCACACACCTCTTTGTCGTTCTCTGTGTATCTGTTCTCCCCCTTTTCTCAGTTTCATCACTTGTTCCTTCGCTGCTGGTTTCCTCCTGATGTGGCTGTGGAGCAGTTTTGGTTGGGTCTTGGCTTTACTCGCGATGTCATTTTCATACTGTCTCTGTGCTTCCCTCCTCACTCTGATGTACTCATTTCTGGCCCTCTGGTATTTCTCACTGCTCTCTGGTGTTCTGTTGTTCCTGTAGTTTCGCCATGTTCTTTAACTCAATTGCTTTGCTGATGTACATTCCTGGTTGAACCACGGATTCTTCTGTTGCTTTTCATTTTTAACTTTTAGGACTGGGATAAACCTGTCTGCAGCCTCCTGACACTTCTGAGTGACACAATCCATCATATCCTGTTCAGTCTTTTCTCTGCATTTTGTTTCCCATGATATTCCCATTAGGAAGTTCCTCATCTCGTCATATTTTCCTCTTCGGTAATTTAGTCTTTTTCCTTCCAATCCAATCCTTGAATAGGTTATCCCTACTTTTACCAGATACTCAAATATCAATACACTGTGGTCACTCATTCCTATGGGGGCTTCATATTTGACTTCCCTTATTTCTGAGCCATTTAAGGTGAAAATCAGGTCGAGTCCAGCTGGTTTGTCATTTTCTCTCATTCTTGTGGGCCCCCTTGACATGTTGGCTCAGAAAGTTCCTTGTACTGTACCTTGAAAGTTCCTGCTTCCAAAAGTTTAGATCTCCATGTGTCTTCACCTCCATGTGGGTCCCCATTCTCCCAGTCTATCTTTCAACGGTTGAAATCGCCCATGATTAAGAGACTGGATCCATTCCTGCAAGCAACTGAAGCTGCTCTCTCTGTTATGTTAATGGTAGCCATGTTGTTTCTGTCCAAATCTTATCTGGGTCATTTAATGGAGGGTTGTAAATGACTGCCACTATTATATTAGGTCCACCCATTGTTATAGTTCCGGTTATGTAATCTCCGAATCCGTCGCAGCCCTGAATTTCCATCTCTTCAAAGCTCCAGTCCTTCCTTATCAGCAGAGCCACTTCTCCTCCTCCTCTCCCGTCTCTCTCTTTCCTTACTATATAAAAGTACTTTGGAAACACAGCATTTGTTATGACTCCTGACAATTTTGTTTCTGTGAGTTCAGTTACATCTGGGTTTTCTTCCTGCACACTATCTGCCAGTTCACTTGCTTTGTTGGTAATCCCATCGATGTTTGAGTACATTACCTTGAAGCTCACTTTCCTATGTCCATTTTCACCAAACCTCCCCACTAGTGCAGGAAGCTGTTCCATGGGCATTGCTGCTTTCGTAGGGTCGTCTTCCTGTTGGATAGTTACCAGGGGTTCTGAGGAAGTTGGGGGGGGGGGGGAAGGAGGGGCAGGGGGAGGATGGCTTAGAACTGGGGTGGGGGATGAAGGAATTAGTTTGTGTCTGGGCCGGCCTGGGGCAGGAGGATGACCAGGAGGTGGGAGGGAAAGGGGTACTCGGGGTAGGGAGGGAGGGTGGAATTGGGTGGAATGGTGATACTCGCCACCTATAGGATGGTGAGTTGGGATTTTGCAGTCCCATCTGGGGTTCCCGAGGTGCTGGGTTGAGGTTCCACACTCCCCACTGGGATTGCTGGGCAGGGGGTTGAGGTTCCCTTGCTCCCTTCCCTCTGCCTGCGCCTTTTCCTTGTATACCTGTGTGTGTGTGTGTGTGCGCGTGTGTGTGTGTTATTGTGTGTGTGTGTGTGTGTACTCACCTAATTGTACTCATCTAATTGTGCTTGTGGGGGTTGAGCTTTGGCTCTTTGGTCCCGCCTCTCAACCGTCAATCAACTGGTTTACAGATTCCTGAGCCTACTGGGCTCAATCACATCTACATTTAAAAATGTGTATGGAGTCAGCCTCCACCACATCACTGCCCAATGCATTCCATCTGTTAACTACTCTGACACTGAAAAAAAATTTTCTAACGTCCCTTTGGCTCATTTGGGTACTCAATTTCCACCTGTATCCCCTTGTTCGCGTAGCACCAGTGTTCAATAGTTTATCCTTGTCTACCCCGTCAATACCCCTGAGGATTTTGTAGGTAGTGATCATGTCTCCCCTTACCCTTCTGTCTTCCAGGGTCGTAAGGTGCATCTCTCGCAGCCTTTCCTCGTAGCTCATGCCTCTTAGCTCCGGGACTAGTTTTCTGGCATACCTATGAACTTTTTCCAGCTTCGTCTTGTGCTTGACAAGGTACGGGCTCCATGCTGGGGCCGCATACTCCAGGATTGGTCTTACATAAGTGGTATACAAGATTCTGAATGATTCCTTACACAGGTTCCTGAATGCTGTTCTGATGTTAGACAGTCTCGCATATGCCGCAGACATAATTCTTTTTATGTGGGCTTCATGAGACAGGTTTGGTGTGATATCAACCCCTAGATCTGTCTCTGTCATGAAGTACTTCATGAAGTACTTCATCTCCCATTCTGTATCCTGTGTCTGGCCTTCTGTTTCCGCCGCCTAGTTTCATAGCTTTACATTTACTTGGGTTGAACTTGAGCAGTTATTTGTTGGACCATTCATTCAATCTGTCCAGGTCATCTTGTAGCCTCCTACTATCCTCCTCTGTTTCAATCCTCCTCATAATTTTTGCATTATCAGCAAACATTGAGAGAAACGAGTCTATACCCTCCGGGAGATCATATACATATATCAGAAACAGTACAGATCCAAGGACTGACCCATGAGGGACTCCACTTGTGACGTCTCGCCAATCTGAGATCTCACTCTCCACAGTGACTCGTTGTCTTCTGTTGCTTAGGTACTCCCTTATCCAATGGAGTACCTTCCCTTTCACTCCAGCCAGCATCTCCAGCTTTTTCACTAGCCTCTTGTGTGGTACTGTATCAAAGGATTTCTGGCAATCCAAAAATATGCAGTCTGCCCACCCTTCTCTTTCTTGTCTGATTTTTGTTGCCTGGTTGTAGAATTCAATTAATCCTGTGAGGCAGGACTTGCCATCCCTGAACCCATGTTGATGCTGTGTTACAAAGTTCCTTCGCTCCAGATGTTCCACTAGCTTTCTTCACACAATCTTCTCCATCAGCTTGAATGGTGTGCAGGTTAGGGACACTGGCCTGAAGTTCAGTGCCTCCTGTCTATCCCCTTTCTTATATATCGGGACTACATTAGCTGCTTTCCAAATTTCTGGCAGTTCCCCTGTTGCCAGTGATTTGTTGTACACTATGGAGAGCGGTAAGCACAGTGCTTCTGCACCTTCCTTTAGTATCCATGGGGAGATTCCATCTGGACCTGTAGCCTTTGTCACATCCAACTCTAGTAACAACTTCCTTACTTCCTCACTGGTAATCTCAAGCTCTTCCAGTGGTTCCTGTCACAGGTGTGGCTTCTATACTTATATGAAATGAACGGTATGGTAAACAAAACAGCTTAATTACAACGCAATGTCACTCAAAATAATTAGATCAAAATGAAAATAAATCGAAATCTATGTAAAATTTCATTTGAGAAATGCAATTGGAAACATTGAAATTAAATCATAACATATTTAGTATTGCATGTGTTGTTCTTTCGTGCAATAGATGGCCCTGTTTATCCGAAAAGTTTGTTTGTACCTGTTGTGAGGAGATGGTTCACCAGCTCACTTACAATAGTGCTCTTATGCCTGTGGAGACCAGTACACTTGTTAAGTGCACTTGTTAAGTGTGCGGACTTAAGTTTGGTAACCAGTAACCGAAAAATCTAGTGTTTGGGCTCATGGGAGAGCCTCAGTCACCAGCAGTCCAGAAATGTTACCCTGGCCGGGGTAGCACGTCTGTGGACAGTGCTAGAGCCGATAGCATCATCTCATTGTATGGCTTGAGCGAGACTCAACTTTGCGTGGGAACAGCTAGGCCCCAGGCGTGGGTGAGCTGTGGGTCTCCCGCGCTCGCTTGCCAGTCGTCGTCATGGAAACAGCCGCCATCTTAGTAAACATCTTGAGCCGCCATGTTGGTCGGCCATCTTGGAGTTGCCGTAGGGGCCTTGCTACACCGTCGCTGATTGGTTGAGAGGGTTAGGCCGCTGTATGCCTTCCTCTCATTGGTTATTTCGAGGAGGACGCGGGAATCGCCGGTGTAAGCGTCATTCTGAACATAGCTGCCACTTTGTCAAGACGCTCTCTGTACTCAATTCTTTCAAATTGAGTATTGGGCGTCGTAGTGGCTTGACTACTCAACTACTTCACCTCCAGTTTCATCGACGCTAGCGATCGTCACAGAATCCAGCCGAAGTCGTCGCTCGAAGGGGAGAAAGACATTGTACAGTGGGTAGAGGAGATCTTGTGATCTGGGATTGTGGGGTAATGGCATACGAGCAGTAACAGTCTCGTAGATCCCGTACCAGTGAAACGTTCCATGCTTGCTAGTGCTCTGTAGCAGTCGATGAAAACTGGGAAATTCGTGTCAGTGTTTTAAAGCAGATTTCCCAAGTTTGTGTAAGATTCCATTGTTGTGCGCGTGACCTGGGTACGAACGCCTCATTTCACTGGTGGGTCGAAGGTACGAACCAAGCCATGTTGTGAGGGGGGAGGGGGATTCGAGTGCATGCCAAGTGTACGTAAAATACCATGTGAGGTACTACCACCGCCTACGCCGCGCCTACCACCGCGGAGTGATAGGGAGCCGGTCGGCCGAGCGAGGGAGCCGGTCGGCCGAGCGGACAGCACGCTGAACTTGTGTTCCTGTGGTCCTGGGTTTGATCCCAGGCGCCGGCGAGAAACAATGGGCAGAGATTCTTTCACCCTATGCTCCTGTTACCTAGCAGTTAAATAGGTACCTGGGTGTTAGTCAGCTGTCACGGGCTGCTTCCTGGGGGTGGAGGCCTGGTCGAGGACAGGGCCGCAGGGACACTAAAAAGCCCCGAAATCATCTCAAGATAACGCCACCTACCACTGCCGTGAGCGAGCCAGCCACTCGTAGCAGGGTGCCTGATGTATGGGAATGGTGTGTAAGCCGGCAGTATGAATGAGTAAGTACCTATGTGTGTATTTCTGGTGATCAGTGAGTCTCTAAAAGCTTGAATTCGAAAGTCATGTGTTCCGTCACATTGTCACGCAGCACCTTTGAGGTGAAGTGAAGTGTGGACGAGGAGATAATCACCCTTTATTGTCATCTTGTCAGTCCAGAGGGACTTACATCTTGTGTACACAGACGTACAGTGTATGTGTGTAGGGGGGTACACACGGGAACAGAGTATACATAGATTAGCCAAGGACTGAGAGGATGTTCATGTAATAATTATATTATTCCATTGTGGTAATTAAATCCTTTTTGATCGTCCGTGGGACGGAGTGATATCATTTCCATGTGTAGTCTTGCAGGTGTGGAATTCCAACACTGAGTGTTGAGGTTAGTGTGAGTGTTACGTCAGTGATTCCTGGCAATGATTATTGTGGAGTGTACCACAGTGTGGTCTTAATTTCTTGTATTGTTCCCAGGGCCGTGACAAGTGTGATATATATATATATATATATATATATATATATATATATATATATATATATATATATATATATATATATATATATATATATATATATATATATATATGTGTGTGTATGTATATATATATAGACTGCTTGCCTGTTGTCTGTGGTAAGTTAGAGGGAGGAATACGTAAAACACAAAATATGAACAATGAAACTTTAATATATTTACTTTAAACATAAATGAAAATAAAGACAAATCTCGGGAAGTTAAATTACAGTTAAATAATAAAAAGAATGTAAAGACAATGTGAAATACAAAATTACAATGTTAAAATGGTGCGGAGAATATCGGCTATGGCTAAAACCTCCCTTCATATACGAGCTAATGAGCTAGTATGCCAGAGAGAGATGTCAACCGTAAGAGCACAAGGAATATTCTGAAGTGGATAGCTGGCCAGGTTCAGACGTCGATTCGTGTAGAGGGCGCTGAGGTGCTGTGTGCAGGTGCGCGGCTGGCAAGTCGCCAATCAGAGGCAGGCAAGCTGGTGAAGGGTAGTTAGCTGGTTTGATGACGAGCCGGCACGTGAAGGGTGTATGGAGTAGGGGGATCTTGGATACGTTTTGCCTCCTGTCAAAACATTTTGTGCTACTGGTGACATATCTTGAATGTAGCATCTTATACTTGTGTCTTTGGCGTAACTTGAAATAGGGAAGAGCAGGCTCAATCTCTCTTGGAAGAGATTATCGTCACAATATATATATATATATATATATATATATATATATATATATATATATATATATATATATATATATATATATTGTGGTTGCAATATTAACGTAATTTAGGTAGAATTTGGTGAGTGACGAGGCTGTCTGGAGAGACCGCCATCGCTCTGTCGAGTAACGTAACTCTCGAGAGTGTTTATCGGCATGCGTGATCGATAAATCACTCACTCATGTGATTTAAGGAGTGCGAGATCTCCTTATTGTTCCCAATAACGTTTGATAGCTGTAGGCTACATGTGTCAGCAGTAACTATATATATATATATATATATATATATATATATATATATATATATATATATATATATATATATATATATATATACGTAGAGTCACGGTGCCCAGTGTTAATGTGTTATTTACTGTGGTGATTGCAAATTGTGGACCTATGTTCTAAGGGTTATTGAGAGCACTGGGGTCATTTGCAACAGTAAGTGTGTGCAGTATTCTAATACTTGGAAATTAGAGTACTAGCCGTGTGTGTTATTGCAAAGGGGTTGTCATTGTTAGTGATTGTTGCAAGGGTTGAGCAATCACCGTATGTGATTGCAGTTCAGTAAAGTCATTGTAGGGCAGTGTTCTAGAGGGTTCATGTCCTATATGTTATTTTACTAGGTTTTGCAGTATTGTCATTGCAACCAGATTGTAACGTAAATCACTGTGATTTGCTAGTGTGATTTGTCATTGTCGTGGGTGAACTCGGCTGCAGACGAGTACTTGGGTACACCTATATTCTCCTGTTTATCTGGTAGGACATCTTAGTCCAATATTCAGTGAGGTGATTGCGAGGCAATTAATATAACGTAACCAAGGGAACGCCCATTGCTTTAAGAGAATTTGTTCTTTGACAATTTGAATAACGTAGAATACGTTTGGGTTAATTTACTTTTCTGCTAAGCAGCTACGGTAGTCTCAAGGAGCCTAGCCATCAGCCAGATAAGAATTAGAGTATTGTCTGTCATAATTAACGGTCAATGGGCCGGGTAATTGACGTGTTTCAGGAAGTCAAAGTAATTAACCTCGATCTTTGTTTGATCAACTAACACGAAGGCTCCATTGTTCCATTAACGTAACGTCGTTATTTATCTGCCCGGAAGTACCGGCGCTTGATTGACTCGTGGGAGGAGTAACATCATTTTAGAATAACGTAAACGTGGGGCTAATTACTGTTATCAGCCACCTGAATTGGTCTGAGTATGGAAGGTTCAGGCGGAATTCATACCTTAATGTAAATTGCTGAGCCAGTGTGAAAGGTTGTGTATTTCATTGTTTAATTATTGATCTTGAGGATAGTAATTAATTACTCCAAAGGTAATCACGAGTGATTACCGTTCTCTTAGCACTTTGGACATTGTAAATCAGAGTTTACCATCGCTGAGTGATTAGTAACCGATTAACGTAAATTAACGTAACTAGTAAAGAGATTAATCAGCTGTCTGGTAGTACTGGGATTAATGGGATTTTCTCACTGAATGCTCGACGGGTAGAGTGTTGTGTAATTTCTGCGTTACTAGTGACAGTTGTAAGAGTTATTAAATTAACGCAAATCTTATTTTGTTATTAACGTAAATGTTATTGTGGTATTAACGTAAATCAATTGTTATTGATTGTTGATCGTCCGTGGGATGGAGTGTTAACGTAAGGATTAATTTGAGGAAGGGTTACTGGAATTGCCAGTGAACCCATTAGTTATTGTTGTCATTGAAAAGCTACTGATTTGACTGCATTGCAGCCGCCATTGCAGGTGTAGACTGCATTGAGGCGTAGAACAGTTAGGAGGTTACTGGAGACGTGTTTCAGAACCCACTGTGTCATTTGTTGTAATTGTGATTATAGATCTGTTAGTTCTTGTTTCTTGTTTCTTGTTGATTCCTCTGTGTTACGGCCCTACTGGGACGCAACCGGGTTCTTCTCTGATGGTATTAGAGTTTGAGTATCCGGCCCCAAGTTAGTAGAGGCTTTCAAGGGGTGTGTTCCGTAACGCAAGTTAAATTAAAGGGGGAGGGATACAAATGTTCCGATTTATATATATATTCTCACCACCACCATATAAATAAATAACAATCACACGCTGGGGTTATAACTACACTTATTATATACAGATTCGTCTTCCACTGAAGACACTGGATGCTCCACGGTGCTCTCTCTCTGGGTAGCCTTGGTTCCTTCTTCCGTGGCCCACGATGAATCCACTTATGATTCTATCACGAATCTACCCTGGCCACAGGCCAGCCAAATCACAGTGCCACTGGGTGCTCCGTCATGGAGGCCTTCAACCACAATCCAGCCCGTAGCTGGCAGGAACCGATCAGCTCTGCTGTGTAGGCCACTCCACGACCGATACTAGGGTTGCGAGCCCTAGGCAGGAGCCTCGTGTGATCTCACTAATCACTCTCCTCACTAAGCACCACAGTGGCTAGTCTCTTCCACCAGCCAGCCCCGGATAAGGCGATTCCCGACACTGCCACATCAGAGGCGGGCTAATACACTCAACAGAGTTCGTCTGGGGGTGACTCACAGCTTCTTCAGCAAACTCGTGAAGAGACCTTGGCTGCCTTGGGTAGACTGATCCATCGTCCAATACAGCAGTCCCAGGTCGACTCTGCAATCAGACACGTCATTAGTACTGGGGACGCTCTAGGGAATCTCACTTACAGGCTTAGGCACAAACGTCCATCTATTTGCTCCATAGATGGCGTTCACTGTCTAAGCGCCACCTCACCAGAGGTCAGCAGCGGCTACATCATGAGCTGATTAAGACAGGAATCCAGCTCTTGTGGCCGGTATATCCCGTCCTCACTAGATGGCGTTGTCCATTTAGAGTGGGTTTCGGGAGCGGACTCACAGATGGCGTTGTCGTCACTGCTCCGTGCTCCGATGCTGGACTCGGGTCCATAACACTCTGTGTTCATGCTTATGTTCGAGTTAGTTCATTATGCATTCCGAGGGGCTGGGGTCTAGCTTCCATTGATAGTGTCACAGGAAGGATTTCGAGTAACGTCATTGATATTTCTTTTGTTTTGTTGTAGTAGTTAGTACTTTATTGAATAAACTAAGTTGTTATGTTTAACACTGTCTTTTCGTTACAGCCCACACATTATAATGTTATGCAAGTGTTCTTCACACTCGACTAATCAAACTGAGACTGATTCTGAGTTTTGAACCAAATATACGTCACCACACAACAATAAATTATTGTTGTGAGAACCCAGGACCTACTCGTTAGATTCGCTTCGGCGATTTGCGAAGGTCGACGACCAAGTGGGGGGATTTCAATTTTCATTGGGGTCTCGTCGTTTGCTCGCCCATAGTTAATGGTTCATACATGGTCCCAAAGTGAGGAATGAGCTGCTTACTACACTGGTGTGTTGGCTAAGCAAGTCCTTCCTCAGGCGACCTAATTGAATATCACGACAGGAATAAAGGTTAAAGAATAAAGAAAATTCTTATAAATTTTCCGACCTCAATTCCTTATACCAATTTCATTTATTCCACCACTTAAAACTCTCACAATTGTCACAGGTGTGGCATCTATATAGTAGGTATATAAAAACATACTCATATTTCAATGAAATGTTGTGTCAAAATCTCAAAGCAATTGGTAAAGAAGTTTTGAGGATTTCCCTCACATTAAAAACGCAGTTTTTTAAAAAATCACGTTTTTTCCGTCACAGACGTGACATATATAGTATGAATATAAAAACCCTCTCGGATGCGAATGAAACGTTGTGTGAAAATTTCAAAGCAATCGGGGAAGTTACTTTCGGATATTAGCGATTTTGAACAAATGAAGATTTCCATTTTTATTTATCATTTTATTTACGACATTTTATGTCGTCCGCTGGTGTCGATCAAGGAATTACAGGTAATGTTTGCATGAAATCTCCTGCAAGCAATATTAATAATTATATTAATGCATTCCCAAATGGTCTGATGTTTCCGCACAAATTTTGCAATGATCGATCAAGAGCCTCGAGCGTTATTTTTGTGGGGGCATTGTGCATTCATTCCAAACAATAAGTTTACATTTCTTTTAATACTTTTCCTATGCCGGATGCTTTGGAAATTTTGCACGTGGGAGTTTTAATGAATTGCATGTTCAATGGTGATTTCAAAGCCGAAGTAGCAGTTCTTCCACCTGGTAGCAATGTCCCAGCTATTCTGGACGATGCAAGAGGTAAGGTTATGCCCTTTTGGGATCGAAATGGTGCCCAAATCAATCTAATTAGAAAGGTTTTACAGTTCATCCTTATGCATCTTTGAAGCCATTATTGACAGTTTGAATTATTTGATCGTAAATGCCTTTTCGCTCAAGCGTTAGCTTAAGAATATTTGATTGCACATACGACAACAGATCACCCGTGTTGTAATTTTGTTCACGACGCAATTCTACACTGAACGAAGCAGCAGCAGATCGATTCGGTGATTGCATTCCCAATTGATTGAGAACTTTGTTTGCGATTTATAAGCACAAATCTTCAATCATTATCAATGCTTCGTTGTAGATTTTTGCTCTGAAATTCATGTTCATATTTGATTTTTCCTTGCTTATTCGACGGACAATATCTTCAGCCATGTTCAATTTAGGTTTCTCCCATACTCTGTTGGAGAGGAAGGAGAGCCGGTAGTCAATATGATTGCAAATAATGAACGAATTTGATTTGGATGTGACGTGGTGGACGTCATTAATGCATACATCCCAGTGTCGATCGTTCTCCAATAAATTCAGAAAAACATACATACCGAATACAGCAATGTTTTCGCAAACACATCATTTTGACATAACATGAAGAAAGGAGTTAACGTTGTTGTAGCCGGTGGATTCATAACTGTTTGTTACATGTTTGTAGCTGTGGAAAAAAACGTGTTGGCCATTATCTGGTTTTCAAAACAAAAGCAAAAAATACTAACGAAATATTTCATTTCAAACGCCGGTCAATGGACATGCACTTCAGAAAGTGGCATGTGTTACGCCAACGACAAATCTCAATTACTGGAAAGACGTTGCATCGGACACGTTTACCAACAGATTGCGAAGAAAGAAGCATTCACCTTGATTGGAATGCACGGTGTACAGTCTGTCTATCGTAAACAAATTTTTTTATGAATTTTGCCCCGAGGGGCGAGTTTATTGGGCACCGCCACTCAACTTGTGAGTGGACATACCGCCATAGCAGCATGTACAACACTCCCCAATAGGAAGAAAACCCGCTGGGTTGTTCATCCTGTCACTTGTACCCAGACACAGCTGGGACTTGCTTAAGCTTACGTTATCTTGCGGGTGCAAAATGGGGGATCTTTAAAGAACAGTATCAATATTTGACAAATAGTGTTTTCCTAACTCAAACAATGTGGGGTTTATTATTCTACACATAGTTTTGATTTCTCTCAGGTGTTCACATTCACGTACATAGTGTTAAAGGCGGTGTCCATCACTCTCACCACAGATTCTGCAACTTCGCTGATCAACTGTTGTTTCCATTCCATATCTCCATGGATATTTATATCCAAGACGGATACTCGTTATTACTGATTCTCTCCCTCGTCCTCCTCCTCTTCGGCCATAATAATTGGGATTGCCAGCTGCAATCATGTTCTACCATCGTACAGATTCAATGGTTTGTGCTTCTATCCTCCTTTCCTCAGTTACCTTATCACGGTGATGTTGCCTGACAATACCTCTAATTTGTAGTAGTCTTGGGTATGAAGTATTGAATATGGTCTCCTTCAGCGCCTTCAGCAGCCAGCACATCTGCTCGTTCATTCCCACATATTCCAACATGGGAGGGGATCCACAGAAACTTAATGACTCTTCCCTGATTGGTAAGTACTCTCACAGCTCTCTTAATTTCAGCGACTATTGCAAGATTCCTATTGCAAGACTGCCTATCGTAGTTTGTTTGAATATGCCAGGTTGTCCGTCGACTCGCTCTCCGCGTTTACATCGTTCAAGTTATTTTCTACTCGCATTCCATGTGTAATACGTAGGCACTTCCGAATACAGCAGTGTTTTCGCAAACACATCATTTTGACATAACGTGAATAAAGCAGTTAACGTTGTTGTAGCCGGTGGATTCATAACTGAATGTTACACATTTGCAGCTGTGAAAAAAACGTGTTGTTCATTTTCTTGTTTAAAAAATAAATACTTTTGAAATATTCAATTCAAACGCCGATCAATGGACACAGCTCCATTTCACCACCAATTGCACTGAACAATAAGAAGAACAGTTAAAAAAACTGAATGAAAAACAATGAAAAAAGAAACAATTTAGATCAAAATGAAAATAAATCAAAATCTATGAATATTCAATATATCAATGCAATCGGATCATTGAATATATAATATTTCTCTCATAATATATATTATATTATGAGAGAAAGTGCCAGGGCTTGACCCAGCTGCGTGTCAATATGTCGATGCTGCAAACAACCCAACATCTGGCTAGGCTAGGAGACGGGTCTGGAAGGTCGTAGTGGCAGTGCTTCTTCATTCAAGGTAGAAACAATCTGTCATCCAATGGTGTCTTCTTTCTTCTTTCTTCTACTAAATTTTCTTGCTTCTTGCTTCTATATTGAGCTTCTTCTTTTCTATTTGTTCATGTTTCGTGTAGTCATTTGATGTTTCTTGTACTCTCAGTAGTCACTGAAAAAGAGTTCGGGTGTCAGTGTAGACTCATTGCACTGTGTGAAGATTATTTCGTTATCGAGAGTGAAACCATTTCCTGGGTGTCTCTGACATAATTCTATATGTCTCGTGTTATACAGTTGGCTGGAGATCCGTCTGTATTTGGGAGATCCGAATGCTTTGGTGTCACGTTGTAGCACTAATGCCTCTATTACTGGAGAATCAGGTTCATCGTCATCCAGGATCGGGAATTGTGGAAGTCCTGTAACGTCGATAGAGGTAGTAGAGTCGTAATCAGGAGACAGGTGGAGGTCTGCAGAAGCAACAGGTGTGGGTGACGATAAAGCTGGTATAGTCACAAGTTCAACTGGAGTAGTAGATGGTTGGTCTTGGGTGGCAGTGCGCAAAGATGTTGCAGGAGCTGTAGCAGGATGCAGAGGGAGGGCGTCACCAGACAGGATATCTGTCAATGCAGTTGAAGATATTGTGATGTCAAGGGCAGTAGTAGTATTTGTTGCTGAAGTCGTAGCACTGGTGTTGGCTGAGGCTGTGGGTTTGAAGAGTTCTTCAGGAACAGTAAATGTTGGTAGACCATTGTCAGCGTACATGATGTTTAGAATTCGTACAAATTCCTTGGTGTTTGTGCCTGCAATCCTTTCAGCAGTGCGGATGAGTCCCATTATGCCACTGTGATTCCTGTTGGGGAGCAGCATCTGGTGTGGTCAGGGCTGGCTTGTTGATTGAGCTCTCACAAAACAAGCATGTCAAGTACTATGCACGATCAATGCAAAGTGACCGTAGGCTTTCTCCCTTCTCAACTAGGAAATAGACATATCATAATACATAACTTTTCTGACATAATACATCAGGCATATATATGTATACATGGTGCATAAAAATATATATGGGAGGTTATATACAGTAGTTCATAAAATTCAATAATATATACATATAATCATAATTTAAAAGACATTTGGCTAGGCTACACTGCCTATCCTATACTAAGGTATGATCACATCATACACCAGTCAAACTTGGTGTATGTGGGGTCATAGCACAAGCTCTAAATACTGTTATGGTGAAGAGTTCCCAGAAGGCTAACTGCTGAACATAGTATAGAGACTGTGATAGTGGAGAGTTCCGACGACGCTAACTGGTGAAAATGGTGTACAGACTGTGGTGGTTGAGACATTAACATTAAACCTTAAGCATTGTAACTTAACATGCTTAACGAGCTTATTTAACTGCTCATTTAGGAATTAGCGTAATAATTGAGCCCTTATTGTTCATAATGGTGTTTGAACGCTTTAATTCTCCCGATGCTAATCCGAGCAAATTACTGCTCACCATGTTAATCCGAGCAAATTACTGCTCACCATGTTAATCCGAGCACAATACTGCTCACCATGCTAATCCGAGCACATTACTGCTCACCATGTTAATCCGAGCACATTATTGCTCACCATATTAATCCGAGCACATTACTGCTCACTATAATAATCCGAGCACATTACTGCTCACCATGTTAATCCGAGCACATAACTGCTCACCATGTTAATCCGAGCACATTACTGCTTACCATGTTAATCCGAGCACATTTCTGCTCACCATGTTAATCCGAGAACATTACTGCTCACCATGTTAATCCGAGAACATTACTGCTCACCATGTTAATCCGAGAACATTACTGCTCACCATGTTAATCCGAGAACATTACTGCTCACCATGTTAATCCGAGCACATTACTGCTCACCATGTTAATCCGAGAACATTACTGCTCACCATGTTAATCCGAGCACATTACTGCTCACCATGTTAATCCGAGAACATTACTGCTCACCATGTTAATCCGAGCACATTACTGCTCACCATGTTAATCCGAGAACATTACTGCTTACCATGTTAATCCGGGTACATTACTGCTCACAATGTTAATCCTAACATACCAGTGCTCACCATGTTAATGCGAGCATACCACTGCTCACGATGTTAAATCGAGCATACCACTGCTCACGATGTTAATTCGAGTACACCACTGCTCACGATAATAACCCTGCAATTATTATTGCTCACTATGTTAAACCGAGTTGGACCTACTACTCGTAAATTATTTAATTAGACTACGTGTTTGTTCAGTCTGTAGAGGGCAATGACACTGTAGCCTAACGTATTTACACCCGAGCTGATCCACTGCTCACCATGTAGCTAGGGTGACACTACTAAGAATTTGAAAGTTGTCCAATTAACTTAGCCCCACTACTTAGATAGGTTACAAAATTAGACCATCTCTTTAGGTAGGTATTGGGACATTTTTGTCAACTGAGTATCAGCTGCATCTGTACTCACAATTAAATACAGTTGACTATTTATAGAGACTGATTTGATAAAATAAATTTCTCATTTAAAGTTGAGGATGTATTAACTAGTTTCCAGTTCACTACAGCCTGTGAGCTGTAGTTTAATTAGCTTATAAGTCAGAATGACTAGGCTACTAATCTCACTGTCGACTCAGAGTCTTCCTTGATTTTAATGAATAACCTTTTCAGTTCTCTAAAATTATATTAACTTTAGCTAGTTAAAACTTAGTTATATCATTAGTCAGAATGACTACTGCACCATAGTGCATATTAAATCAAATTTTTCATTTGAGTTTGGGGTGATCATGATGCTCAGTAATGTGTTATTGTCTAGTAACTCAACAGTTACAAGTCACAGTGACATTACTGTAGTGTCAGAGTTTCCTTGATCTTGAATGACCCAATGATTAATATTCTTTAATTAATGTATAATAATGTAGAATACAACTTATACAATAATGTAATCTCGTCTTAAGAACATTTTCTGAGTTCGCAGAACAATTCAGCCTTTAAGTAATACAACCATTACACGTCACAGCGACCCTAGTCATTGAGTCTACTGCAAACCTTAGAGAGTTCTTGATTACATGCACCTTATTAATCATTCAACATTTCAATATTTAATTCATGTTCCCATAATGATTTCGAGTCACATCTGTACTGAACAGATTTGGGACATCCGTCATTAACGTTCTAACATACTAACTTACTAATCCATAATATAACTTCGGAATGGGTACGTCATCATTCAACAGGGAACTGCAACCCGAGATTTCCTCCCCGCGGAGTTATGTTGGAAATTATCCAACACTAATACATCATTTTTGTATAATAATATATACTTATTGTATTAACCACAGTAAATACTAATTTTACTAATACGTAGAATTAATCCAATTAATGTTTCTACTGCAACGCAATATTCACCAAATCCTTCCCACAGTCTCAATGACGCCGAGAGGTAGCGACAGGCTAAAACATGAATTTACTCCACATATAGTTGAATCTAAACAGAATCCAGTTAATTACTTACCTTTACTTAGGATAATCGTTTATTTAATTGCTTTATTTACAGCATATTGTTGCTTACTGAACTCGCTTGAAATAACAACTACAGTGGAAAATATTATAATGTAAAACAATTTATATAATATTCCTTTCATTATATTTGTGCAGTCTAAATATGCTGACTTGCATTGTGCAAAAATATATTGCACATTAATATATTTATCTTTGACATCAGTACTTGTCACTGTGGGAACCGACCTGTGAGATTTATATTTATTTGATTTATATGAATTTATATAGAATTTAGATTTAGGTTAATTTATATATTTCGATAGCAATTTGTATGATGTTTAGCGGACTGTATTTCTGCAAATTCTCACAAAGTGATCCTTACACATTAGGTGGGGGGGGGGGTATATTAAATTTATACATATGCAGCCAATCAAACTACAGTATTAAACTACATATATTAGTTAGTAAAACTGGAGGTGCCTTATCTTATTGTATGGTAGGCTTAGTCCACCAGGTAAAACTAGGATATAGACATCAAATTATCCTCGTGAGAGGCTAGCTTCCATCACCCAAGTAACTGATGTATCAAAATTAATTCTTGCTTCCTCTTCTTGTTTCTGTCGAAGGGCACTAGCTGTAAAGCCAGAATCCTAATATATGACAGTCATATCAGAGAAAACATTTATATATTATTAGATAAGGACAAGGGCTTAATTACCTGTATTTAGTGGCTCGTTCGCGTCCTAACCAGTTTGCCTTATATCTACTTAACATTAACTGGCCAGAAATGATTAGATAAACGGGTTTCGGTAAGACACTTCCCTAGTTTAAGTTGACTGCGTGTTGATGATGGTATATTTTGATCTCCATAACACTTTGTCGAAGAAAATTATAGGAGCTGAATTTGCTCCTGCCACTATGGTCTTAATAACAATGGCTGACCTTCCTCACCACAGATGCTACTGGCTCACATTGTTCAGATGTCAATAAGTGATAGAAGGGTCACATTTACTCTATTTTGATACTGATAATTAAGTTAATTCAAATGAGATGTTTTTATGATGTAATAAGTCCAAAGACTACTGTATTTAAGAATAATTCCCAACAGAATAGCTGGTGAATTTATAGTACTATGTGGCAATGATATCCCGTTTTCTATTGACGGAAAATTCCACTACAAGCTACATTTTCTATGGGTTAATAGAATACATTTTATTACATTATTACAAAACATTTTATACATATACATTTTATACATATAATAGAATACATTTTATTACATTATTACAAAATGTAACAATACGTTTTCTTGTGTATACAACAGCAGCAATATTATCTGTATATTGTATTAATATTAGTAAATGGTGTCGGGTTTTCCGACAGTCATAATTCCTTACTTCCCTTATTAAATATAAGTAAAGAAAATACTTTTAGCTCGAGAATACTTTGAGCGTTCTGCGCATAGGTATCTCAGCTAGGGAGGAAGGAGACGCCATTCATACAGGTGAACGTCGCCAACCATCACGCGACTTGGACACCATTAGCAAAGTGCAACAGAGAGCAACATCTCAATCTTGCTTAAGTATTATTAATTTCGCTTCTACAACCACGAGAGCAGTGCCACGTTATTTCAGCACATAACGCCAGTGTCCTGGAATCATCAATTTCTCCATCCCGTAGTTGACGTCGTATCACGGCAGTTGAAGACGAGGGACCTGGAATCCTTCCTTCATCAACGGACACTTCCCCCGGCAACTATTAATCATCCTTAATATAGCACTGTGTACACATGGTTTATATTTTAGGCTAGTTGTCGTTAGGCTGAGAAATTAACATCAAAATCCAGTACGTTTACTCTCTAGCTGTATTCCGTAATTTATATAGGAATATGTTGCAATAATATCTGTAGAAGAATTCTGCAGTGATAGATATATCTTTTAGGAAGAATTCCGTATTATTAGATGTGTCTGTAATTATTTATGTAGAATTTCTACATTGTAATTGGTTTCCAGCTCCTGGGTCTACGTCAAGCGAGGTACTAGGCTTTCCCACCTTCAGGTGCAACAATTTGTCCGACGCAATACGTTGTCATTTGAGTGTGGCCACCAATTTCACCTCTCTAGACTTCACAGCTAAGCTTTTAATTGTTATTGTAGATCAAAAACCTTGTAGATACTTTCATGATCTCTTAATGAGATCAATTCTTCTAACTCATTGATCATTGATATTTACTATAATATCCATTTCTTATGAATACTATACATGACATATATTTAGCGCATATATTTCCTAACACTTTACTAACAGTTTTGACATGAATAATTATCTTATCTTATGCTAATTATTACATTATTACTGCCATTAATTAATCTTAATTTATCACATTACGGTAGTATTTGAGGTACCTTTGCCTCTAATTATTATTACATAACCTATTTAATTTCATTTGCATTTAGTTACTTCAGTGAAGAACCAGCACTGAAATCATGCTTGGGATGACTCATAATATACAGTCTCCTAATAATCAATGCATTATTAATCAAGAACATCCATATGACACTAGTTCATGGAATTTATATTTAACCACTTGCTCTACCTAGTTTTCCACTTTTTCACATAAGGTTTTGGGCCTTCGTAGCTACCGAATTAGCATCAATTTATATCAATTACATGAGTCAAGTTTTCCCACAGATGCATAAATATGATTCTCAATAATTTAGTTTTACTCATTCTGGGTGCCACATCTAGCTCTAGGTTTTTTCAAAATCAAATCAGCACTGATGTAGTCAAGGTCTTACTTTTATCCATTGATGGACTCTGCAAAATCTCTTTTACTACTTGCTCCATCTTCTCAATTAATCAATAAAGCACTATCTACAAAAAATATTATTACTAAAATAAGAATATACTATATTTGCATGACCCCAAACATGCAAGACACTGAACACTTAACTCTGTCGTGCAGCGTTGCAAGTGCAGTATTAGAAAATATCCTTAATTAACTAGGTTCTCTTAGGACTGCAAGCTGAATCAAACACAGAGACACAAGTCAAGGCGTCTTCTACAAATGATAGCAGAACATTCACCTCGTTAGGCACAACAATTAGAAAATTAGTATGGATAAATACTAACCGTGTCATACACAACATTAATCCTGAACACTAGGACTTCAACAATAATGATCCTGAACACTAGGACTTCAACAATAATGATCCTGAACACTAGGACTTCAACAATAATGATCCTGAACAACAGGAGTTACTTGACTGAGATCACGGAGAGTGGTCTCATTTTATATCGTCATGACCTGCTCCACAGCATCACTGGACCCATAGCCTGACCAAAATCAATATACGTCCAGGGTTAAGTACAAGGCTGGAAAAAAATACTCATTTACTGGGGCATATAACATAGGTCACCGTAAAACAATAAGAAAACTACAGTTCTGTACAACTCATACTCTGTCACACTAGCCAGCTTCTTAAAGCTCTTCAAAATCATCAGGAGTCCTTAAACTTTTTTTTTATCTTTATTTAAGAAAATACAATGTAAATCATTTATACATAAGTTTTACAAGGCAATACTACATTATAATTCTCAGTGAACAAGTGTTTCATTATCACAGAACGTGATCTTTAAAAACCCTGAAAGTTATACTTATTTTTCTTTAAATGATTTACAAAAAAGGGAGATTATATTTACATTAATTTACTGGGGAAATTATTACATTTATATATGTTTTATAAAATTCTCAGTAAACAAATATTCCATATCATCACCGAGCATGAGACGTAAACTTCAAATGTTATACCTGATCCTGCCTCGCAAGAACTTCAATATTTTGTCTACGGAGTAACCCTCCTGCTTGCCTATCCACACACAAAAAATGTAATCAGAAAGTAACATAATTATTGTATTCTTAATTTTCTTGCATTTTATGTCAATATGAAACATTAAAAATCTCATTAACTCTACTCTAATAATTGGGCCACATAACGCTTTAAGAGTGACTTTAATCCAGTTTACAAGAACAACTTTCTGCTTACATAAATAAAATATATGCATATTATTCTCAATTTTAGTACATTGGTCACATCTATTGTTGTCCTTAATGCTCAACATCAACAACCTATCATTAGTAGGATGGGTCTCATGAATATAGCGACACAATAGCTCACGTTATTTTGGGGCAATAAATTTAACATGAAGGTTTGCCAATATTACTTGCCAGCTAGAGAGTGGATATGCCTCCTCTATTCTAGGAACAATATTTGGTAGTATAACATCATACACTTGTTTACTGTTCTTCATTAAAAAACCTTCAATATTACAAATCCGCCTGAGAACCTCAATTGCACATGAATATAAGTGCGGTGAAATAAAGGCAAGGTCAATATACTTTGTCACATGTATCATGTAGCTAACACGCAATTTACAAAAGTAATGCCCTAGCGCATTTACACTATTCCTCTGCATTATCTCCTGTCTAAAGGTAACACATAAGATTGTCAATGACTTATGGTACACATTCAGTATTCCTATTCCACTGTTTTTCTTACCTTTACATAGAGTTGTCCGTTTAATTGGTTGGTATCTACCATACCATACATATCTAAAAAATAGTTTTGTCAATCTCCATAGCACTTTTCTTGTCAATTGGAAAGCTGTGAGTCAAATACCACACTTTAGACAAAATTTTGCAATTGATTATGACAGCCTTCTAAAACAGGGCCAAGTCATATGTTTTACACTAGCAAATCCCAAAAGCTTTTATAGACTTCACTACCTTGAACCATGAACCTGGCCAGGTAACTTTATTACACCAATTGCCAAGCCCCGTCATACATGTTTTGTTCTTGTTAATGACAGCACCTGTCAGTAGTATATTTCGTGCCAGATATGTGCACTTAACAAACAATGGGGGATACTTATCAGACAATGGAATCAGAGGTGGGGAGCCAGATAGGCCCACTTATCAGACAATGGAATCAGAGGCGGGGTGACAGATACACCCATCTCAAATTGTAGTCTACAGTGAGCCCCCACCATATTTCACTTACTCTGGGTATCTCCTTTTAAACACTATGTCATTATATAGGACTAATTAAGGATATATATTCGAACAAGTCTGAATGGCCCCTCCAAGACTATGTGCATATATGTCTGGAGCTATATAGGATATATATATACTCAAAATAAAAGAGGGTGAAAAGAAATAACACTTGTTTTATACAATATATTAACAAAAGTACATAGTGGCTTAAACGTAGTCGTAATCTAATTCTCCCCTATAATATTGTCTAACTAGACCCCTCCTCCGTGCCCACAGGTCCGTTGTGGGGTCTTCCTCCCCCTCCTGGGGTGATGTTGACGATGAGTCATCATCCAGAGGGAGAAAGGACTGATGAGGTTCTTCTTCTTCCTCTCCTAGGGGGGTGCTGACATCATAGCGTTCACTCTCACTGGAAGGGTGTTGCCCTTCCTCTCCTTGTGGCTCGATGACGTCATCACTTTCACTTCCAGCGGTCACCCCTTGGGCTGATGTGGATGGGTGCGGCTCAGGTGGCATGTCTGGATGACCATAGCCTAGGCTTTTGTATTTATTTAGGTAATAGCGTTTATCATCAAATGCACTTAAACCCCTCTTAGTATTATGGGTGGTGACCATTTGCCCTCCTACATTCCTAATTTGGGAGTATTGGAAAGTATTTACAACTCCATTACTGTGTAGGGTTTCTTTAAAATGCCTATGAGTTAAAGATCTTTGCACAGCGTGGGTGATACCCTTAGCGGTAATGGAATTTGAATTGTTGTGCAACAGCAAACTATACATTTTGGGCTTGAGAGCTACAACTTCAAGGATGTGTCTTTCTGAAACCTCTGACTTTAAAAGTCCTAAAACACCCTTTTTAGAAGGATCATACAAGGGGTGAGTTTCAGGGAAGTTACTGGTATCGATCTATGATCTAAGGGGTTCTTTCCCCATCTTGTTAAAGACATCTTCAGTCATTAAACTGAAGATGAAGCTGTCTGTATCGCTGTATATCAGTGCTGCCCTATCTGTATAGTGCTTCTTAAGTACCCTATACCAAAAATAGTACAAACTGTATTTTGCTAGCTGAAGAATCTGGAACCCATTGCAATTAGGATGAGTAATTTTAATGAATGGTCTGGAACTGATAGACAATAATTTATTGTCCCCTAAATGCACCATACGTTTAAAGCGTGGATTCTTCACCTCTCGTAAAAAGACCCTAGCTGAAGTCACTAGTTTGGTGTCAATGGCATAACGGGCTGGGTTCAGTAGTGTTTTTCCGATAACACTATTTGTTAATAATTTAAATAGTGTTTTCCTATCGTTACTGGTGGAGGCATTTCTATTGTTAAAGTTTGTGTTACCAAATTCTGCCATGAAATCTGACTGGTGGAACTAGTAAATGGTGTGAATAGCCCCTACTTCAAGACCTATCTCAATAAATAGCTGTAAGAGGTGTAGAGATATGAAATAATGTTTTTTGGGAGATGATCCCCAACCAGCTTAATATTTTTTTTAGGGAGCTTTGTAATGTTATTTGTTTCCAGAAGTCCCCTACTAAATGGTGAGATATTCTCCATACTTATCCCTCTATGGTGTAAACAAAGGGGTAGATCGTCTGTTAGTCTAGCTATTTCAGGTCTTATGTGTTTGGTGTACCCATTGTTAGAAGAGAATGGCTGTTCTGTCATTATCTTCCCTTCACTAATGAAGGAGTTCATCTCATCAGATGACAACCTTCTTAGACCACCATAGAGTAATTTCTTAGTCATACAACTCCCATAAAGTGAGTTGAAATCTAAATACAGTAAGAATGAAGATCTATCCTCCTGAGGGTTAAAAGATGGGTTGATGTAGCGGTTGTTAGCTCTGGCATAACTCCTAACTGCAGTTGTAAAAACCCCTCGTATGTTTTGTGATATGAGATTGTCACATCTGCACTTAACTCCAATGGTATTTTGCTGCTTTTCAAGAATTAATCGTAGGAGTCGCCCGGAAGGCTACAGTAATTAGTCATTTCTAATGAATAAATATCATTTAGAATTACCCTATGGTGAGTAAAAATGTCAGCCAGTAAAACCGATGTCACACCTTAAATAAATAAGAAAATAATCCTTTAAAGACCTACAGCCTGTCGCCTCCCATACTAATTTAGAATGTCTATATTCTTCCAAAGTGTTAAATAAATAAGAAGATAATCCTTTAAAGACCTACATCCTGTCGCCTCCCATACTAATTTAGAATGTCTATATTCTTTCAAAGTGATGGTTGATTTGTTTAGGGAGCTGTAAAACATTTCAATAGGGGGGAGTGTTGCATCATTAAAGCAGCTGATTTTTGTGGCATATTCATAAGGGAAAAATTGCTTACCCCCTAAGAGTAGGTGGTGACTCTCTTTGGGTAAACCTTCTATCACTGAGTGGGTGAATGTTAAGGGGCTGGCTGAATCAATGTGGGTTTTTGCTAGGGACGAAAGATTGCCCGTAATAAAAGCCAGCGAATCAAGAAATTTAAGGTTGCCTATTTCTACCTTAAGATATTTAGTCCCCTGCCTCATGAGGATATTGCTCTTAATATTATAACCCATGGCAAACTCCCTCAAAATTAAGCCCATGTCATAAGACATATTGTGGGCAATTAGGACTAAACTCTCTAGGGCATTCTTGTGGCAGAGGTTGCAGTAATTACATAGAGCTCCAATATAATTGAGCTTTTCCCTAAGGTGATCATGATGTTGAACCTTGAAATTGGTGGGTGTAAATACCTCCTCACAAAACTGACAGTGAGTCTGTCTCCTAAAATGAACCATATCCTCAAGAGACATGTCTATTTCATATTTGGGTAGGCTGGATCTGATAATTTCCCGTTTGGTGGCAACTCGCTCCATGAAATGAGTGACACTGTCCCCCCCAAAATAAGTAAATTTATCAATGACGGAGTGGTTCCTATCAACAATTATATAGCTGTATGCTATAGGCTGTAACATACATACAGCATACAGCTGTATGCTGTATGCTGTATGCCTGTAACAGAACCTAGACAATCCTCAGTGCTTAGGACGCTCTCGAAATCGAAAAAGGCTATGTGGGAAGGGGGGTAACCTTTCCCTGTAGTTTTAAAAGGAAGGGTGTCCCCCTCTTGGGGATAAATCATTTTCTGCGTGATGTCGCAGGAAACAGAATGGTGAGACAGCTCACTAGAATTTTGATATTCAGAAAGACAGCTTCTACAGAAGACTGTCTTTCGCCTGTGGCTGCGAGTAAAATTCCGTAAAAATTTATTTAAATCTTTAATAAGACTTACATGAGACTCTCCCAATAATAATAATGGAACTATGTCTGAGTACTGTCTGCTACCGCGACGGCAAAGAGAGACGTGATAGGCACCGTCTGTATGTTTGTGAATTGAATACAAAAAAATGGAGAGTTTATTCCTATTTTCCAATTTAGAGATATCCTCCCATGAGAGAGGGAAAGATAATTGGTCGTATTTGACCCTTTTCCTAATCCTAGAGTGAGACTCTACAAGTCTTCCAATACGTTTCCCTTTCCATCCTTGTTGTGACGCCCGAAAAGCGGCAATGCATTGAATAATGCATGTTCCATTGTTACCATTGGGGTTTGGGTTGAAGACCTCATGTCGCCCCCCTTAAAAAGGGGGGATAAGGGACATAATCCCCCAAAACTGACCTTACACTACCATTACAGATAACGATTTTGAGGAAATCAACATTAAATAATATAAAACCACTCCCCTCTGTTTCTGAAAGGAGATCCTCCAGACGTGTAATCATATAACCCACCCAACTATCAATAAGATCACCCACCTCTTGAAGAGTTACCAGCCTTGCAGGAGTCGTTATGAAGTGTTCCCTATTGTCATCATCTTCTGTGAGACGTTGCTTTAAAAGTGTTACCTTCACTCCAAGGACGATTTTGAATGATGAAGTAAAATTGCCATGACCCGCCAGAGAATTCATGTAATTCTCTATTTCGTTAGAGAAAAGTTCTCTAAAGTTGCTTAGGAGACCTACAGGATCTGTGGCAAAGGCTGGGGGGATGGAATATTCCATTCTAGTAAAGAGATTCCCCAGGGCCCCCACCCTATTAAGTAAGTGAGGGGTGTCTATAACATCCCCCCCTTCTGAGGAATTTCCATCACTATCTCGATTGTTGTCATGGGGTCTAAGACCACTAGGACCTGCCTGAGGGATGTCACCACCACTATCATCACCACCACCATCATCACTCATCTCTTCCTCCCTCCCCCATTTGAAATGGGCTGTCTTCCCCACCACCACCTAAGGGGCTATTGTTACGTTGACTTTGCGGTGAAGTTCCTCTCCTACCTGCCCCCTGAGATGTTTTTACCTGCCTCTGAAGCACCCCTGGAAAATATTAATGATAATAATAATAATAATAATAATAATCATAATAATAATAATAATAATAATAATAATAATAATAATAATAATAATAAAAGGCAACACCCCACACACCCTACTAAACCCCATGACATAACGTCTCAAGAAAGCTTCTTAAGATAATAAAACTGGAGAGAGGGTTTATTCACACACCTTGGGGGCATGATTGTATATGTTCAGAGGTCAAGTGCTCACATAAAGTTACCCCACATCTGCTGCAGGTGAAAGTGGGGTGAGGCTTCAAGGTGACACTGCCGCATATGAGGCATACAAATCCACTCTCTCCGGTAGGCTGGTGATGTTTACCTCCTAAGAAGGAAATAGCATATAATTATACACTCACTCACACACACATTCCCCACACCCCCATGAAGATAGGGGAAACTATTCTCAATATTTCTCATTTGAAATAAATACGAATAAGTAAATAAATAAATAAATAAGGGCTTACCTCCACCACAGGTTCTCCTGTGAACTCCACTAGATTGAACGCATACAGCTTCCCCACAGCGGAGGCAGCAATAAG